>NC_056748.1:1151132476-1151227296 GCF_019279795.1 Protopterus annectens
GGGTTGAAGTTACCACTGAATTTATTGACAACCACACTGGCAATGTCAGTTGGATCTGAATGAAGGATGCCATCCTGAACAATTTCCAAGCAATTCCAGTTTTTTTTCCCTTATTTCCTAACCCATCTTTAGCTATTGATGCCAACTTAAGTTCATGGTTAACTTCAGTGATGGTCACAGGAGATTACTAGGCTAATGGCTCTGGGGCCCTTACAAGCCCAGCCAAGAGTTTATCCCCAAAAAAGAAACCTCAATAGCACCTGTCACCCCTGTCAGTGAGAGACACAGGTGGAACCCCTGGGCCAAATTTGTAGTTACCCATCCACTCATCAAAGGTGCACTTGAAGAGGGTGAGTGACATACTTTGTTTGATGTGTATGGGTATTCCAGAGACGGGGTAGCCTCTGGTGATTTTCTTTTTTTTTTTTGTAGCATTTTTAATGTTCATGTGATATGTTTTAAATTTTCTGTATAATTTAGAAAGGTTCTTTCTTTTGTTGTACAGCTGATTAATGTTACTGGACTGCCAAGACAATTTATTTTTGAACTTCCTATGATATTTACATCTACTAAAAAACAATGTTTCTATGCATTTATTTAAATGGGTGTAGAATTCTGTGGTGTACCTAGCTGCGGTGTCTATGCTGGATTTGGTGCAATCACAAAATGTTGATATCTCATCACACAGTAGGATGAAATACGCAAATGTTTGTAATCCTTGAATTCAGAAGATATTTCCTGTAGGAACTTACGAACAAGGTCATAAAAAGGACAAAACATGCATGTCTATAGCTTGTGTGGTTTGGCTTTATCAGAATGAATGCACCCATAAAGACATAAAAAGTCATGGCCATGTATCCCACTGGTCTCTGCTACAGGAGGTTTAAGGTATTACACAGTGACAACTCTATCTTGGCTGGGTCTTTCTTGCAGTTTTTACTGAATGGTTTGTTGATTTGACCTTTTACCCTTGTCTGGATCTAAAAGGGAATATTCAGCTTATTCTCATTGCATCTTACTGATTAAGGGAACAGTAGTTCTCTCTTCACATGGTGATTTACATTTCACCCAAAAGGGACTTCTTATCCAGCAAGATCGGAAGGCAAAACTAAGGCCCTCCATGTTACAGCTTGAAGACTGAGTTCTCATCTAAGCTAGTTAAGGCTTTATATGAGGCTGGCAGATCATTACTGAGAAATCCCATTTATCTTAAGTGGAATATATTTGTCCAGTTGCTTAAGGTGAAAGCTTTAATGCCAGGTCAGTTTTATATTACATTTTATATTTAAAGATTTATGTATTATCACTTTCTTCCACCAAAACTCACCATGTTGCCTTGACCACTTACTTTCTGTGAGATCTTACTTTAGCATCCAGGATTCTATTAGTAATAAAGACTTTAATTCAGGTAGCATTTTGATACAACCCCTTGAAGGCTCATTCATCCTAATTAGAACCTTTATTTTGGAAAGAAAGATTTTCTTTGAGCTATCTTTTCAGTTCCCTTAAATGTTTTATCTTGAAAAGCAATGTTTTCATGTAGCTGTAATCTAAGGTAAGATGGTATCAAAGTTGCAGGCTTTTAAATGTACTGAAAATTACACTGATTTTGAGGACAGAGTGGTATTTGTTACAATTCTTTCTGTTATTACTGTAGTTATAACTAATATGTCCTTGTATCAAGCAATACCGCTTCCATCATTTTTGCCTACACGAAGAAACATAGATAAAGAAGATTTTACACAGCAGAAACACTCACATTCCAATAACAAAAACATTTTGATGGTCAGATAAGCTTGTCTGTGACCTCTGCACATAATAAAATGGGGGGGGGGGGGGGGTTATTTGGTATCCAAAGTGCATAGAGCTTCATTATTAATCTTTAGGAAATAAATGTTAAGAGTCCATCAGGGCTCCTTCCACAAGGTGCATTGTTCTCCTGGTTGCTTTCTTTCAAGGGATCTCCTTATCAGCCACATGGTGTACGGTCCATAGCAACACTTAGCATTATAAACTGAATTGTATTTCAAAGGCTAACAGGGTATTAGCTGAGGCCTTCACCTCAGCTTTTCATTCAGTTTTGCAGTTTTTCTAAATAATGTATTGACTGTGAGGGCAAGAATAACTCAATAATGGTTCCAATCCAGAAATGCAAGTTCTATGTGGTCAATACTTGTAAGTGCAACGGCAAAACATTAACATTCCCTAAAACAATCAAGTCTCAAAACTACAAAAAGTCACTTGAAAACTTTTTTATGGAGAAGTTGAATCATTTCTCTGCCCTCACAATGTATTAACTTTTGAGATTACTGTTGCTGTGGTAATAAGACCTCTAGATACTGCAAATTGAAATTCCAATACAAATCAAAGGAAATGCACCTGTATGGGCTGCATATTAGAATGCAGATCACTAAAATGTTGCATTTAAGCCTCATACCATGAAATATATTAATTGCACAAGGTGCTGACCATAACAGCAGACTAAGTAATCCTTTTCATAGTCAAGATGCCTCCCATCTACTGATGTTTTGACCTGATTATTCACTCGAGTTGCAGTGCAATCATTACTGAAGTGTCAGAGAGAAATGCTCCACAAGTTAACTGGTGCTAATGCATACTTTGCATCATTTTAGCCCTGACTATGCCTGAGATTACATGGGTTTGATTCATGAAGCTCTCACATTCTTGACATAGCAGTGTCAACCTGCCAAGGAATAAATGCAGTCCGCTTGGGTGTGTGTGGATGAGGAAGGATAAACTTGCAAAGGCCCAACACTGCAGGCATTGGGCTATATTTTCCTTACAATGGGGCTGTTAAAGTATTAAAAAATCTCCCAAAATATCTCAGCATAATAGCCAAGATCCCTGACTCTCACCTTCCTCTAATGGTCTCCAAGTAAAGTAGGGGTTGAGGGATGAAAGAAGATGGAGGCTTGATGGTCATTTGGTAGACAGAAGGAAACCAGATGTAAACACAAGTTGTAAAATTTTACTTGCACAACTTTCCAAGCCTGTAACCAATGTTTAATACAGATACTGTAAGGTAATAAGTAAATGTTATACTCATAAGACAATTAGTAGCAATACAAACAGTTACATTCCTGAAACACCAAGAGGCAGTCAAAAATACTTTTCATGCATGTACTATTGTTTTCTGAGATAAAGAATAACTTCTGGGTTCAGCTATACTAACAGTGTCCCTAATGTCACTTGTACTCTTTTTACAAACATAGCCATTATGATAACAGAGTACGGTGTCAACAACTGAAATAGTGACTTTTAAATTATTTTATGAAATTTGAAGGTTGGGGTAGGAATGTTCCACTCCACAAACTGGCAGAGTAGTGAAGAACACATAGGTGCAGTAACATATTTTATAGATAATTTGTACTTCATTAAAAATAACTATACAGGCATTTCAAAGTACAGTGCACATTTACATGCACTTCTAAACATGTGATTTATCTTATCAAATGTAGGAAATGTTCAAAGACAGGTCATATAGGAGACAGACCAGTCACTACGGCCAAGGATGAATGCCCTAAAGACAGTTAAATACAAAATGATTAAGAAGCCAGTGGTAGCACATTTTCCCATTCCGAGCTGTCTATATTACATATGACAGTTATGGTTCTTCAAGGAAATTTTCATACACCTTTAAAAAGAACACGGCAGATTAAGTTAATTCAGGTGTTCACTCTTGCAGTCAGTGATATGAGCTTGGATATTGGTTTTATGATTCACTATTAAGAAATGTTCCCTCTGAGCAACTAACATTGGACATAAGGTATACTAAAGTATAATAAATATAAAATATTTATTTTTCTTGTAATGCATGATTTTATTAAAAATAACCCATGACTGGGTGTGAGTATCATAGGATTAACCCATGACTGGTGTGGTTTGATCTCAAGGGTGAAGCCCTAGTGATTAGACAAACCCAACCGTGGGATAATTCTGTGACACCCATATCCAGGAGTAGGATTATTGCTATTATATAATGATATTATTTAGGAAAGAAATTGCTTATCTTTCTTAAACAATGTCTTTGTATAATGGCGCTTTAGTGTTTTTCTGCATTCGTCACTTTTTTCTGATGTGCTGCACTGTATTTGATGGGTACAGCCCGACACTCACACAATACACAGTGCTAAGGGCCTGCAGAAGAGAACATTCCAGTAACAGTTTACTTCTCTTTCTCTGTTTTGCTTTTGTGCCCCCTCCAACCAAAGTTTCAACAAAGTTTAAACATTTAGAAGGACAGACAAAGGGAAAATTACCAACATTCTGCTACATTCTGGGCAGATAAGAGCATTATTACAGATCATACTCATATTATCAGTAAATATAATTATTAACTGCCCAGAGTTTTGCAGAGTCCTGATCCACTTATATTTGACATTTTGCTCTGCCCCCTGTGAAAAAATATTTTGTTTAAGTATACCCTAATAGAAAGTCCTGCTGCTCAGTAATACTTTCGAGGCCAGACTCCATTGTATCGGGATACGCTTGATTAGAACAGGCATGAAGACTGTGGTATCCAATCGGCACACACTTTTTGAAATACTAATTAGCTTCAATTATAAAATAATGAATTTACCCTGAATCCAAACTACTGACCTTCTCAGAAAATTAACAGTAACTGCAATATTACTAAAGGTTTGTGTTTTATTATGATAAAAGAGTAACCTTTTCATATAAGGTAACATTCTAGTCAAAACACTAGTAACCATAAACTTAACAGTCATTAAGTCCTTAATGCTCAAACAATTTTAACAATGTAACAAAACTTTGTCCTGTTCTGTTAATCTCAAAGGTATCCGCCAGAACCTTAGACTGACATGTTAACATTTTTTTTTCTCTCAGTTACCTACATCACAGCCTCTGTACTGTAGTAACTGCACATAGCATCCATAAATTCTAACCCAGTATTTTACTGACTTGGGTGTCTCTGCCCTTCTCATAACACATCACTTCACCATGAACTGGACATTACTGCATAGTCTTATTTCCTGTTAACCAAAACATTAGTCTCAAAAGGAGAGCTTGTTTAGACAGAACAAACTACAAATTATGACAACTTTTCCTTTTCTGGGGTTAACTAATCTCCCTACACATATTTCACAGTGCAATGTATTTTCTAATTAAGTGTCATCTTTGTTAAATTAGCACAGACTCTAATTTAACACAAAAATCTTCCGCGTTTTATGACAGGTCATGACCTTGCCTTGTAAAGTTAACTAGACTTTTACATGCCTACTTGGACCCTTCCAAAAATGCAATGATAGCTTATTAATGTCCTATTAGCTACTCAAAAGAAGAAGGGATGTTAGAGACCTGGAACACTAGAACAAAATTGGAAAACATATAAAGCACATAAGGCAAAAGAAGGGGGATGCTGGGATGGATCACCAAGAATCGCTACTGTTAACAGTAAGTATGACTTACATGACTGTACTACATTAAACAATGAATCACTGCTGCAGTAGCCTAAGCTATTTGCAAAAACTACAGCAGTTTAGAAAAATAGGAAGAAGGACAGTGTGTGTCAATATAGGAGCACCTGGAAAATGGTCTTAGAAAAGTCACTTCTGCACTTGAAAACAGAATCCAGTCTGGGGTGCTTTCTAAAAGTATGAACAGATGACAAAGCTGATGCTTCTATAAAACATCTAGAGTTCACCCTGTTCCGCCAAGGCCATGGCAAAGTGCACTCTAACCTCGCCTGGAAGTGACTTAAGGTGAGAAGAAATACATGAAACAACCATTAGAAATTGTCTGCTTTGTCACTGGTTGTTCTTTGTCACTGGTTGTTCTTCATTATATCTTCACATGAAATAGCTGACTGATTTTATGGCAAGTAGTATCTGAGCTGATTGTGGGCATCAAGAGTATGTGGAATTCTTTCTCCCTTGTTGGATTCTGCGAAGAATACGGGGAGAACAGTAGATTGGATAAAGGTAAACTCTGAAATCATAAAAGAATGATTTGTTTTAAAAAAATTCAGTGCCTGTGAAAAAAATGAGGTAGGGCTTGACCCATCATAGGAGTTTGTAACCGAGATACTCTTCCTGCAGAAGTCAAAGCAAAGAGAAAGAGTTTTCCAAATAAGAACTTCACATAACCTGATGAGATTGTTCCAAAGGAATACGTCAGTTTTTATTTATTTATTTATTTATTTTACATTTGTTTACCGGGATAGTCCGACTGGATACATATCCATTTTCAGCAGAGGCCCAGGGAGAAAAGCTCCAAATAGACAAACTTACATAGATTACACAAGAAGTTAGATAACATTAGAAAATATAAAACAAAGTGATTATGTAAATTGGTTTAGTAGTGTTCCCTAGTAGGGACTCAATTCTCATGGACAGACCAAATTAAAAGCAAGAGACGTCAGACTGGATATAGAGCTTGGCTTGGTGACGTAGTTGCATGTTATGATATTTACAGATTATGCTTTCAGTGTATAACTTAATCAGGGTTGGTACATGGGAAAAGCCAGTTCACTTTGAGATACTGTTTGAGTTTTTTTTTTTTTTTAAGAGACATTTGGAGGATTGGAAGATTGTAGGGTTATATAGTTTGGCAAAGAATTCCAGGTTTGGCAAACAGAGATTCACCAGCAGAGTTATTAAGCTTTGTGGGTTTGGACCAGTAGTTTGTTGGCTGACCGTAGGGATCTCAGGTTGCTATATGGATTAATAATATTTATAAGTGAGGGTTATTTTAGACACAAAAGTTAAGATCCCAAGGATGGGGCACCTGTTTTCAAGGCAGACAGAAAGTAAAAGTCCCTTCAGGACTAATTGAGTTGAGAACAGGTTGTGGGGGGGGGTCTAAGGGCAGACAAGCAGAAATGGCTAAAACTCTATAGAAAAGTAAGGTCATCCAGAGGACAATGACTCACACAAAATAATCTAGAACCAGGGGCAACTGAGCCTTAAAAGGCCTGGGATCTTACTTTAATGCTAATTAGAAAATCTTGGGCACTTACACATCTGATTTTCTAGTAGAAAGTATTCTGCCTTCTTTATTACCTGCATGCATGCTTCAGAAAAAAGGTGCTTAAAAAATCTCAAGACATGTAGTCCAGGCTGTCAGTTAAGTATTTACATGCTGGGGTGCCATCCAACAAACCCTGTCCCATGAGAAAATCCAGGAAGTGGGAAATCTGTGGTAATTGCCCTTGACCCATATCAGATTAAGGAAGAACCACAGATGCCAGCACTATCTTTGGGGATTCCTCCTGAAATTTTAGAAGAACTCTTGGTATCAGTGGAAAGGCATAAAAGAACATTCTGTTCCATGGAAAATGAGAAAGCTTCTGCATTTCCAGGACTGTTACATGGAATCCTCTAACAGCATTTCTTAGACAGACTGTTTTAAAAGGATAAAAATAAAACTATTTAAGGTGTTTCCTCACAGTGGGATCCATTTCTGGAAACCCCCTGGTAGTAATTCCATTGGTAAAGATTGCTCTGCTATAATGTCTAGTTCTGACTGAATGAAGCCTCAATATTCATATGAGATGAGATGCTACCTCCCCAGGCAATCTTGACAATTCTGCAGAGGTGATGAGATGTGCTAACTTGCAGAAGTCATGGAGACCAGACATTTTTAAAAGTCTGAAACACATTCACAGCAACCAACATCTCTATGAAAAGTATATATTTTTGTCTGCCCTTCTTATTCCACACACCTTGCACCTTCAACCCTTTAAATAAAGCCCCCCAAAGTTTGAAGCATCAACTGTGACAGACTGACAGGGAGGTGGAAGGGAGAAGTAGAGATCTGGATCAAGAGATGCTTGGTATGCCAATTTCTCTCTCTTCTTACAAATCCCAACACTGGAATCTGAAAGGATAAAGGGCACTGAAGTTGTGGCTGGATTGACCAGATGTACTAATGGAATTTTCTCAAGTGAAACTTGGCCCAGGGATCAGATAACCACAGAGGCCATGAAACACAGATTCCCAAGATATTAACAGGCATAAGACTCTCTTGTTGGAAAACAGCAGGAAGTTTTCTATGCACAGTTCTACTCTATCCCAAGAAAAACTCATCCTAGAGATACATTCTAAGACTTCCAAAAATTAATCTACTGGAAGGAAAGACAGATTTCAAGTTGGTCACTTCAAACCACAGACTTAAAAGGAGCTCCTTGATGCATGTCAGAGAATTCCAACATCTGGGGTGGGGGAGTCAGTATACAAAACCATTGTCCAAGAATGGAAGACAAGAATGCCTTGCAGTCTGCAGTAAGCAATTACTGTGGCCAGACACTGTAAATACCCTCGGTGCAAATGACTGGACAAAGGGTAAGATAAACACACACATCATCTTAAAAACATGCAATTTGGAATAAGATGATATAATAAACTTCTACATCTAACGCTACCACAAAACTGAGGACAACAAGGGAAGGTCTGAATGTTCTCAATTTCTTTTTTTCTCTCTTGAATAAAAGCCTTTGCCTCTTAGATCTAGGGAACAAATACTATGATCCGCTGAGAAAATATTAGCTCCAGAAGTGGGGGGAAAGAAGAAAATGTGGTTTACAGAATAGGTGAGATCCCCAGAAATGAAGGAAAGGACACCCCCATTGCCATCTGGTTTCCTTTATAAATATTCTGAGAATCCATCTGTCTGAGAAAGTCTAATGCCACTGGGAAAGATGAAGGCCTAGGCTGAAGGACAAATTAAAGGGATTGCTTGGGGGGGGGGACTAGAAGGAGCAAGTACTCATACAGACTTTTTTGGACTGTCCCTAGCACCGAAGCTGCCTCCTTTCTTCTTACAGCCTTCATGTCATTGCTTATATATTATTTTGTTTATATTTATAAAGTGTTTGCTTGATCCTTGCAAAGACTCATGGACATTTTCTTGAAAATAGGCCTTGGAAAAATAATATTTTGTTTATTTATTTTTTTGTAATTGTAAGGGGGGGAAAGGGTAGAATGACAATGGTAAAAACCCTTAACTCAATATCCCTCTAGCAACATGTATTAGCAGAATCATAAGAGCAATTTTGAGTGTTTGGTTACATGACAGACACAATAAGGTGGTGAATAAAATGTTAACTTCTATAGAAGGAAGGTTAACAGTTAACTTTCTCATGTTCTCAAAAGAACCCAGTAATTTATTTTAACATATTAGCCTGACAATTCCATTTTCTGAAGGATAAGAAACTTAAGCCCCAAATCTATCAAATGTTTCCCATTATGAAAGAGTTAAAGGGGTGGCATTCACCAAAATAATCAGCAGTTCATGACTTTGATTAGGAAACAATTGCAGGAGAAGACGCAGGACAGGAAACAGGCTATTCAAGTACTGGAGGTACTATAAATAACCAACCAACCAAACTTTTTAGGGGCATGAACTTGACTTTCAAGGCACCTAACAAGCTGCTGATGAAACAGGAGTGAGAGCTGCAAGCTGTAGAAAATCCAGGTATAACAAGTCATAAAACTTCTGCTGGGAGATGGGGATTTCAGTCTGTTCCCACTGAAACAAATATTTCACTTTGCTATAACTTCAGGAAAAGAAAAGTATGCTTGAAGGAAGCCTGAATAAACATCTTCCTCATAAATATAACATTTAGCTTAAGGAGAAATACTAAAGAACTCTCCCCTTCCAGCCCCTACTGTTCTATCTGGGAATCAGTGACAGCATAGACATAAATCTTTTTCATTCCCTATTAACAGTCAGTAGAGAAACAGAAATACTAATATTTAAGCCTAGAAGTGACTACTTTAGATATCCCAGTAAGTCTTCTCTGTTCAAGAGAAAAACAGGAAAAGTCACATACCTCACTGGCTTTGTTTTCCTGGGAAGAGAATGTCCCATTGGCAGGGGTACTACCCTAGAAAACAAATACCTAACTTAATAAGTAGTAAACCTGTACCCACTACTTCTCCTGAGACTTGCAGGATACAAATCAAATATAGCTAAGGCTACTGTAACAGTGATCCATTGCTATATATCGATCAAGCCATGGACATACTGAACTGAGGAAACAAAGGTTAAAATCTGACTAGGCATTACAAAGCAACTTACTATATGTAAAAAATAAAGCTTCCAAAAAGTGAGCACATTTAAATGCAAAATTTATCAAAGAAAATGAGCAAACTGGTAGGAGAATATGTCAGTCTTACTTTAGCAGCTTTCTCCACAATCAAGTCAATGGGAATGTTTTGTACAACTTTAAAAAGTCAATTTCCAGGGCCATAGTTGACAAAAGCTCATTGTTGGACAGGCTCTGCATTTATACAGTCACAACTATGCCACCTTTCAACAAATCACACCTACTCAAGTACTGAAAATTAGGACTAATTTGGACTAGAAAAGACAAGAAATCATTCAACTTTTGTAGTTCATCAACCAGTGCAGAACTTTCATTTGTAAACTGACTACATTCCCAGTTTGTGAAAGATAGCCATTGCTGTTCCCCTGTTCAAAACTAGTTTCAGACATTTGTTTGCTAAGATAATTCAGAAGCTAATACCTCAAAGGTTTTGGAATCCCATAAGTAGGGACTACCAACTTTGTAGCAACATAGTTGTACCGAGGATGGAGTGTGAGTGACTTAACTGATACTTACATATTTCATTCTCTGTAGGTCAGTTCATGGTCCACTACATGCTTGTTGCTCTGATCAATGCCTCTGGAATTGTAAAAGATAATCACCTCCACAGATGCATTGGGAAATCTTGGCATTGGTCATAATGCTCTTCTCCCGTTCACAAATTGTGCAATACAGGACATTTCAGGGTAAACCCATTACATATTTCTTTATTGTCAGACATCACAATATAGGCTCCAAAATGTTCTGACTTGGAATCCAGTTTTTTTTCTAGATAAGTAAACTTGTTCTCTAATGATATTCTTAACAATCCATCCACTTCTGTTGAAATAAAAAGACACCCTGAATAGTCATTTTCTACTCACACAGAGCTTACAATGCAGGCAGACAATAGAAGTAGGTTGACAGTCCTTTTTTCCATAGCATTTGTGCACGCACACATGCAGATGCCTACACAGATACACAAATACCTAGACAATTTAGATACCAATTATTCTATCACGTGTTTGGCATGTAGGAGGAAACCAGAGTACCCAGAGAAAAAACATACAAACACAGAAAGGACATGCAGACTTCACACAGAAAGCATCCCAGCAGAGAACTGAACCTGTGATCCTGATAGATGACATGGCTACTCACGGTGCTAACATTACTAATGTACTGTACATAAAATGATTTCAGGTCAACAGCTATGCATGATACTATACTCGTATAACTACAAACTGATTAAATAGACCTGAACATCTGGTTTAAGAGAATTCTGCTGATTGTCAAGTAGAGGTTTGATGTAATAGGAATCACTTATTCCAGTTTTTCACTGAAAATTCTCTTTGAACAAAGCACAAAAACAGCCATGGCACAAAAACAGCCATGATACAAGTTTCTCTGTCACCAAGGGTTTACAATCAAGAGGTTACCATATTTAGAAATTTAAGGGTATGGATGGTTCAGAAAAGCCTGTCCACCATGCAAAAAAAAATGTTTGCAGTCAATAATTTGCAGCACTTCCAGCAGCAATTCCACAATTAAACCCGGTTGTGGATGTCTTTGGTGGTATAGGAAACGAAGACAAAATTTGAGTTTTAAACAAAGAAGAGCCTTGAATGAGCTGAAGAACGATGATAGCTTAGTGATCAGGCCAGCAGACAAAGGAGGCCCTATTGTACTTATGGATTATACTGACTATAATAATAGGATGATTTAAGTGATGAAAAGTTCTATCAAAAAGTTTTTGAAGTTTATTATATGTTGGATGACCTTGTTTTGTCTTCCGACATTACAGAGGAGTTATATGGCTATTTTAAAGTCGATAATCCAGTAATACCAATAGTTCAGGGTCTACCTAAGATCCATAAATCTAGAACAGAGCCTCCCATGAGACCGATCGTTTACTAAAGGATAGCAAACAATTGCATATAGCCATTGGATGTTGGACAAATACCTGTATAACACATTTTTGACAAGTATACATGGACAACTCCACTGAATTTCTGAAGTTCACCATGAATTTTCAGATAGTCATATAATCTGGATGTTGAGGTGTGCAGACTTGGGAATGGAGCTCTCCATAGGAACAGTATGCATCCCCTCTAGATTCAATCAGAAGATAGTTATAGGAAAGAAGTGGAACAAATGATTCATTGCAAGAGGCTATGATGTTGATACAATAGATAAAGTTATTAAAGAAGTACATTAATTCAATAATGGAAGAAACAGAGACTAGAGCTTCCCTGTTTTATACCATTATGACTAGGAATTGGAATATTTTATTGTCTGATAGTGAGATATCTAAAGTAGACTTTTGTGTAAACCCAGAAATCCCAGGAGGTCAGTTAATACAGATAGAAATACTACACCCTGTGGGAAATGCAACCATTTATTTCCACACAGATACCAACTGTGATAGTAAGCATGTGATTTACTTGGCTAAATGTCACTGTAAAGAGACAGGACCTGAACATACATTTAAGTTCTGTATTATACAGCAGTTACATGAGGAATTAGAGGGTGACATGGTTAACGGACACTAGAATATTTAAATGACAAAGTTTGAATGTGTCCCTTACAATGAAATGTTATAATGGCTATATTCCTCTGCACTTATAAATGCATCTATGTAAGTTCTGTTTTATTAATATATTATTAATATACATTTTTACTAATATATTTGTCTAGATATTTTGCTACTTTTCCATCAGAATAGAAATGTATTGTTTTTAAAAGTTTTAATTCAACTTGTAATTAATGAATGAAAGTTTTATATATGCTTTATACACTGTATAATTCTGTATTTTTTAACTAATTGTTAGCGCTTTAAGAGCTGATTAAATTCTCCACCAATTGTAAGCTTTGGAGGGCTATTTAAATGAAGATTGAGTAGTGTTGATTATAAAGTCTGAAGAAGCTGTATCAGTTGAGCTGAATAGTTTTCTACAATTTCCTATAATTGATATTTGACTTTGCTTGGATCTTTGAGTACTCTCCTTTGAGGCTTATGCCTATAGGTAACAGCGTTATATGGTGACTGTTTATTAATAATTTGCAATGTTATTTTTCCCCCATCTGGAACAAGTTTTACAAAAACAGTCTCTTGCTAAACATGGTTTAAAAACCAAAACTAGCTTCCATATTAGAAAAAGTAAAAATTCGATTTAGTACTTCACCTGTGCTAAAACACAAACTCTTACTGGTGTAGCAGTATGTCAAAAGAAGCAGCAAATCAGAGTAATCCAGTGTTACAATTTAGAGAGTCACCTTTAACACTTAAGATACGTTGCTTGTAGAAAAATGTCAGCATACCTCGTTGCAGAGATTA
Organism: Protopterus annectens; assembly: GCF_019279795.1. NCBI lineage: Eukaryota > Metazoa > Chordata > Ceratodontiformes > Protopteridae > Protopterus > Protopterus annectens. The sequence continues at coordinate 1,151,145,877 of NC_056748.1, forward strand.
TGATGACCATCGATAAAGTATCTCATGCCACTTACACAGTGTGTACCTGTATTAGTCAAGGACTCATTTAAAACACCTGTAATCTGCTGGTACTCCTTTAAGTGGAAATGTAGATTTACAATATGTACTACAAAGTCAGAACGCCACTAAGAGATTCAACAAAATGTACACCAGATACAGTGCATCTCCTTCTATGATTATTAATAAATCAGCTATAGCACTGCTCTTAATGAGCTGAACCCTAGATTAGTGTACTACTTGCTGAGATCTAACACAGAATGAGCTACTCTATTAAAAAAAAGTTTTTTCAGTAGTGGGACCGAACACCTGGAATACGTTATGTACGCAAGTAGAACAACGTAAGTTAAGTCATGTCCAGTCAATATTCCCCAGTACTCTTCACCACATACAATAAAGTCAAACCCACAGCAGGCTCTGCCTACATTTCATATATAAAAAATAAATACTCTTGAAATTATATTTTTTATATAGTGTTGCAGCCTTTGCCGATATTACAGTAAAATCAACCTTTTCAGTGTTCACTAAATTAATCCCTCTTTTCTCCATTCTCACTAAAGAAAGTCTCACCTCCAGTATTATGAACACCATTGTAGTAGTTTCTCAGTTTTTTACATACATGACTGAATACAGATCTGAGTTTCAATGTGTTCATCTTCTCATCGCTGTCTTTGCTAAAACTTCAGTAACAAGCAATCGTACCTTGCTTGAATGAGTAATCTTCCTAACGTTAGAACCGTTGTTGCACAGCATACTAAATGAAAATATATAATAGCAGACTTGCATGTAGATGAACAACTTGCAAATCTAGTAACCCTATTTGATTTTACATCTCAACTATTTATGATTTACTTGGCTGAGTCAATGTCTGCCTTTGCTAATGCCCAGCTTAGTGGCTGAAATGAGTTTGCTTTGGTTTGAGCTGCCAACAAAACCAAATTAACGAAGATCAAACTGGGTGAATGGATTTCCATGAATTGGGCACTTTGGTCATAAAACTAAGGAGCAGTGGATGGACCCTACCCATATTTTTATCAGGCCTGTTGTGAGAACTTTTGACACATAACAAGTAAGCTGAGCAAGTAATGATTACATCACAGGGCTGGTGTTAGCATTTTGGGGGCCCCCAGCAGATGTCAAGCTGGGGGCCCCCTGGGCACTTCCAGTCTGTCTATCACCCTGTCACTGCCACCCTTCTTAAGCAACCTTTTAGTTCATGCTGCAAACTTTTAGGAGTAGTATGCACTGACTGACGGCTACAATATTCTTACATTACAAAACTTGTGTACTACACTGTGTTGGCCCATCTCACAAAAAGGGACATTTACAGTTACTGGCATTTAGTTGTAGCAATGATATATTGCAGCAACTCTATGTACAGGTCTTAACGTAGGTGAAATTGTGCCTTAGGTGTACTGTTTCAGAGCCCCCCATACACACAATGGCCTTCCCCATTGCTCCTCCCCATCTTGGGCACCCCATACCATGCATATTACTTTTTTTTTCCCTTTTCCTCACATTTTGCTTTACTTTTCAGCATTTTCAAAAAGCTATAACTTTCTACATGCTCTGAAGTGCATTTTAAAGTTTTTTTTTCTTTTTATACACCTTTTCATCCAATAATGGCTTGAACAGAAATTATGATTAAGAAATTGTGTTGCTGTTCAGCTTTAGTTTCCACTGCATCCTTTCAACATACATTTCCTGAGCAAAGATTGTACTATAATATAACCATTTAGGAAGTAAGAAAAGAATTTCAGTTTTATGGAGTTTTTTTTTTCTTTCAAGGAAGACATAAGTTGTACCCAAGGTTTAATGTTCAAAGATGACAAAACAGTAGCTCACAATAAACTAACAACCCTTTGTTGTCTAGATACACAGGTCCTATCTGAGAATGACTTGCCTCCCAACCCCCAACCTTTCCTCTGGTGTTAGACTGGGATGAAGGCAGAGGTTCAAATTGCCACAGTCGTGTATTTCAAGGGATTGGTGATATACATATACATAGTAGGTCTCCTCACTCCTCAACCCACACTGTCATAGGCAGCCACTGTATATGTGTCCCAAGTGTGATTGAGAGTGAAAGAATAATGATGACAGTAATGTATTTTACTTTGTTGTTCCTACACAAGCTGTAGTAATCTTCTTTGTACATCTCTGAGGTATGTCAGAAAAGTAAAAGAAACCATGACTACACTGTCCTCAGCCCAAACACAAGTTTTAATGACCTCATATGCACACCTCTGAGATTTGACTGTGAGGAATAAAGCATAATCCCGCCGCCCCCCCCTCCATATAACCTACAGCAGCTTTCTGTACACACACATCCGGACGGGGCTGGTTTTAGAATGGGTACAGTTGAGAGCAGAGGCCATTATCAGCTTTAGCCTAAAAGGCTCATATCACAATCCTGCTCAGGTTAAAGAGCATAATCAGGGAAAAAAAAATTATATATATATATATATATATATATATATATATATATATATATATATATATATATATATATATATATATATATATATATATAAAAAACAACAGTGTTTGTGGGGCCCCCACACAGTCAAGTATAATTAAGAGAGCCCTCTGTATGCACTTATACAGTCTGGGGAGTAGGGATCCCCCAGAGTCTTTGAAGATCCAAGTGTCTGAATGTTCTGAGATGCATTTTATGACTTACTTTTGAAACATAATTTCTTGCTAGCTACAGTTTTTACTGACACTCAGAAGAATAACATATGTGCCGGCATTATTGCATGTCTGCAGAGATAAAACTCACCAACATTTTCACAAACACACACACATTATACATTATTTCAGCAATACATTGTGCAACACTGGTACCAGCACACCAGATCAGTGACTGCCAAGCAGTCGTCAAACAGCAGCAGAGATGGGTCTCTTATTTACCTCAATGAGGAGTAATGCAAACCTGTCACTGTCCCTAATTTCACAGACCTTCCCTGATTTTGCACATCATTTTGTTGTCCTTTGTTACAAGTTTGATTTGCTTGTAAATCATTCAGGATTACAGTCAGTCAATAAATCCAGACATTAGAGTTTTACACTTAATGTCCAAAAAAAAAAAAAACATGTTGATGCAAAATGTGTTATTCTATTATCTTTTTCACTGAATCAGAGTAATATTTAAAATGTGTTCCTGATTTTGAGCCTTTATTCTGTTGTTATTGGTATTGCACTGAATTCTTCAGTGAAGAAGTTGAGAGTTACAATATCTGGTATTCTGCAAGTATTTATAAAATTCCCTAAAAGAGAAAACCATCCTTGAAGATGAGAAGTATTAGCTTTTCTTGAAATCCAAGGCATGCATGGACACTGGTCACAGTGGGCGGCTGATCCCGCTAGTGCTTTCCTTGCTCATGTTCATTATCAGCTTTAGCCTAACAGGGTCATAGCACAACCTGTTCAGTTTAAACCGAATAATCATGCAATTAATAGTTTTCTCATTTTCCCCAACCAGCAGCAGCTTTTGTTGGGCCCTCAAACAGTGAAGGATGATTAAGGGTGGCCCCTTGCAGCCACATGTATTGCAGGTACCTAAAGCTGGCTATGTTGTTAGTTTTAGTATGCAGAATGTCCATCAGCAGGGTTTAACTAATCCATGGACTTTATGTTAGTGGTAAAATATTTAATGGAATTGTGAAGGCTCTTGGTTGATAAAACACTATTACTATAAGCAAAGATATTTTTGAATTTTAAAGGCGATATAAATAAGCATTATTACCCACCTGGTTTATTAAGGATACAAGATTGATGTACTAGCTTTTGTTGGTTTGACAGACATGTTACAAAATATCAAGGTAAGATAACTTGCTGTGGTTGGGTCCCCCAGTGACCACAGGGTTCACTGGTGCCTAAAGCAGGCTATGCATCACAAGATAACCAATTAAAAATTATAGTTTGACTGTTGAACAAGACTAAAGGAAGTGAGAAATGGAAACTAGTTTGGGGAAAACTGAGTAAGACACTACATTGATTTTTTTTCCTGTGGTCTTTTTTGGTTGATACCTACTTTGGTGAGAATAAAATTGTAAGGAAAAAAGACATATACTCCTTAAAATAACTCCTGTAAGCTATAGCAATAGGACCATTTTTGTTGGGGGTACAAAACCTAACAGATGCAGCAACTAGAATTAAAACTGAAAAAAATATATGAAATCAGCACTTCGGTACAAGGTTCTGTTCATTCATACAATAGGACAGGATGCATCAATGGTCAGATGGCATCTACATGCTACAAAAGTACCACATCTATCAGAAGGTTGGCATAACAACAGGTAGCATATCGAGTTTTATAAACAGAAGTAGCAATATTAAATTACATATCATTGGAAATGCACATCAAAATCCATTGCCTCACCTGAAGGCAACACCTACACAAAGACAGTGAGATGGGAAATGCAGGAACAATCCTATGCAAGCAATCACAGGGGCTATAGGATGCCCAACCATGACCATGTGCATCTTTAAGGACACACACAAATGATCTTGCCAGCCTTTCCAATTATTTAATGATGCTCACCTCCCTAACTGAGATGGGTTGTGCATGATAACCCTGGTGTAAATGTCGGTCTCCCCATCCAGTCATCAAGGCTAGCCTTAAAGTAAAAAAACAGCACTTTGAGGTATACTGATAACTACAGGCTAGTCATATGTTGAGTTAGGATCTTCTCCGATTTACTTGCTGGAATAGATTTAGGTCTCTACTGTAGACGTGTTTAGATCTACTGGCTTTGCAAAGAAACAGTAGATCAAATAAGATTTCTTCTTTACTGACTGAAAAAGCACAACACAATTCACCTCAGAGCAGATGAGGACTTACAATCTTTATCTTGATTAGAAGTCTTTGGGGCTTTTTCAGTTCAATTATATCCTTGGATTTGTATATATATATATCAAAGGAGGCAATGACCATATCTATCTGAAGAGTGCCATTTATAAGATACGAGGTAGGAGAACCTTTTTTGATGAACTCTACTATATGCCACTTTTTTTTGGATTTAGGTTTAGATCCCTCCCAGTATAACATATGCTGGACCTGTTTAGCGTCAGTGGATGAGCAGATAATGCCCAAGGTTGCAGTCAATCAAACTTCTGTGATATTAACTTGGATGTCTTTAAAATAAATGCAAAACAGAAGGGGGCCAGTACTGATTTCTGTGGCACCGACTAGTTACAATTTTACACTTGAGGGTATCAGAAAACTTCTAAACTTGGGATCTATTTGATAGGCAATTTTCAATCCAATGGACAATGTAGGGGAGTACATTCAGTTTTTCTAATTTTTCAAGATCAGCATGGAGGATAGTGGTAAACGTCTAGGCCAGGTCAAGGTAAGCAGACTGCAGACTATCTGTTTCAGAGACTCTTACTTGATTCAGAAGACAGGACTTGCCCTTCACAAAACAGAATGACTTTGGGTCTATATCAGTTAAGTTGGTTACTTCTGCATAATTGAGTTCTGCTGTGAAAGGTTTCATAGCTTTACATATAAGGCTGGTGGTCCTATAATAAACCAGATCTGTACAGGGTACTCCCTTGTTCAGATGAGTTGCACTTACTGTTCCACAGGCATCAGGACAAACCCTGTGGATAGGCTGAGGTTGAACAGTTTAAGTAGAGGTCCCACTAATTCACACTCAGCAAATGCCAAATGATTCCACTTCATAATTTCATCTCTTCTGTTGTCATAGCTTTAATTATTGAGCCTCATCTTCCTATAACTTTGGCAAAATAAAGCCTTCAATAAATATTTCCATTTCATTCCCTCATTTTTCTAATTTATGCAAATGTTCATAAAATTTCCAAAACACCTCAATACCTCTAGAGGGTGTTGGGTTATCTATATTGATATAAGCTCCTAAAATTAGAACAACCCTTTCTACTTTTTGCTGTCCAAGTTGTTGTTTTATGATTTTGTTTTCTGGAGTTATAAAAAAATAAAATAAATTGCTGAACCACCACCTTTCTAAAACCATGTATATTATCCAAATATTCCCTTATTCTTAATTTAGCATTCTGCAGTTGGTCCTCTTCTTATTCTGGGAGATTGCCCTTATTTTGCAATTAACAATTTTCAACTCCTGTAAACAATTCCCTTTATTTCTTTCCCATACCCCCTTCTGCCTTATTTCTTACCATGTTTTTTTAAACTCCATTTTTATTTTATTGTGCCCACTTGCTACCCTTTTTGAAGGGATTTCTATCTCTCCTAATAACTCAAATTATTTGCACTACCCATTTTTTCAGTTCCTATCTTTTTAACAAAGTAGGAAAGTGCAAGTGTCTCATTTTTACTTCATCACCCTGCATTTTTATCTACTGGTGCATAATCTGAAATATTTACTGGATGCATTTCAAAGCTTTCAACTAAATACACATGCTCCTGTGGAATATAATTTCTATTCCCCTCTAGCCAAGGTATTGTACCTTTAATTACTCAACCATCTCAGAAGCTACCTCCACCTCATCTATGACCCCAAATAACATACCTGGTTGCCTGATTATCGGTGCCAAATTTGGCCAATCTAACCCCCTATTTATCCCCATTGCTCCAATCCACTCTACAGGTAACATTCCTAAAGCCTGGAAAACAGCCACTGTAATGCCACTGCACAAGGGTGGCCCAACAATAGCCCCATTAATCTCATTAGTTTTGTAGAGTAGAGTGGTGTAAAATCTTACCATAACAGTAGATTTCCCTCTCTTCACTGTTGCAGTATTCCTGATGGAAGGGATCTCCTGCCAAGGATAGCCTAGCCCATCCTCTGGCCAGTATACTAATGCCTTCAGAATTTACAGATGTATGTTCCCTGCACAGGGCATAAAGGTGACCTACAGACCTCAGAAATGTAAGTCCCCAGGAGGAACATATATATCCAGAAAGAGGAAAAAAGTATCCCTGGTCAGAAAGGCAAGAGAAATAGGCAAAGTAAAAAGGTAGGAGGGAGGGAGAAAATACTGCAACAGTGAAGTGAAGGGCACCTACTGTTATGGCAAGATTTTACGTAACTGCAATATGTTCTTCTACATAGGGGATGGAGGGTGGGATGTGATGAATGGAAGAAGATCAACACCACAGATTGAACGTTATGGTAAGACTTCTTTACCTGATGCTGTTAATCTTCTTCCCATTCATCACTGATGGGACAGAATCCCAAGGTACTTGAAAACCTGTGTGGCCCTTATGGAAGAACATTCCTGAGTACCACTGAGCCAAAGGCTGCTCTTCCCCTGAGACCATGTCCAATTTGTAATGTTTGATGAAAGTATGGGGTTTAGCAAAAATGGCTGCTGTGCAAATGTCATTCATAGAAGCTCTGGAGTGAAAAGCAACAGAAGTTGCAATGGCCCTTGTTGAGTGACCTTTGATATGAACAGGTTTAGGTTAATTTGCCAGTGAGTATGAAAGCTAATGCAATCTCTGAGCCATTTTGATAAAGTGACTTTTGATATGGCACATCCGATTTTTGGTCCAGAGAAGGAGACGAAAAGTTGATCCGACTTGCGGAAAGATTTAGTCCTATCCAAGTAAAAACGTAATTGTCTATGTACATCCCATGAGTGCAGACAGTATTCTCCTTTATTGGAATAATTTGGGAAAAACACTGGGAGCTCAATGGACTGGTTGACAGAGAAATCAAAAATCACTTTGGGGAGAAAAGATGGATTAGTACGAAGAGATACTCTGTCTTTATGAAAGATTAAATACAGACTCAATGCATAAGGCTTGTAATTCCGATATCCATCTTGCTGATATGACCACCACCAAAAATAGAGATTTCCATGATAGAAATTTAAGGTCACATTTTGCAGCAGGCTCAAAAGGGGGTAAAGAGAGAGACTAATACCAGAGAGAGATTCCATGCCTCTAAAGGCCGCCTGATTGGGGGTCTGCTATGGAAATCTCCTTTGAGAAAGGTCTTGCAAATGTGGGTGGAGATAAGTGGAACGCCTTCCAGACTGTTATGAAAATTGGAGATAGCTGCCAACTGGACTAATAGTAGAAGCTGATGCTCCATTCTCAAAAAACTCAGAAAGGTATTGAAGTATAACAGATACAGGAGATGAGAAGGGGTCTAACATCTGTTCTTTAGACCAGAGAATGAACCTTTTCCACTTATCTCTGTAGAGTTTTATGGTGGATGGCTTATGGGAGGCCAGAATATCATCGCAAACAGATGAGAAGAGGTTTTCCTGCCTGGCAACTCACAGAAGTGGAGAAACCAAGCTGTCAGCTTGAGAGTGGACAGATTTGTGGGAGTCAACCTTTGGGGGTGAGAGAATAGGCCCTGACGAGTGTCCAGGATCCATGGAAGGTGTAATAGGTGAGGTCGGAGGAAGGGGAACCACACTTGTCGAGGCCAGAATGGGGCAATGAGGATTACCTTGCATCTCAACCGAATTGCTTTCTTCAAAAATAGTGGCATCAAGGGAATTAGAGGATAAGCATAGAGGAGACCCATGGGCCAATCATGAGTTAAAGCATCTCTCGGTGACTCCCCTTCTGGGGGGGAAAAGGGCAAAAAAGCTGCTGCATTTGTTGTTTGAAGGGGAAGCAGAGAGATCCCAGCAAGGCTGGCCCCAACGGCTGAAAATTTCTGCCGTCACGTTCTGATTGAGAGACCACTCATATGGAAGGAGGATGCATCTGCTCAACCTGAACACAATCACGTTGGAGCTCCCCAGGAAATACGTTGCTATAAGAAAGCGGTTGGAAGCTATCACCCAGTGCCAAATTCTCATGGCCTCTCAACACAGGGGGAAGGATTTGGTCCCTCATGTACCACACTACTGACATATTCACAATAGTTCTCAATGGAAGGAGTGGATGTAGTGCCTGCAAAGCCAACAGCACCGCTCTCGACTCCAGAACATTGATAATGCAAGTTGGCCTCTAAGCTGGACCACGTGCCTCGGACTGTCGTTCACTGAAAATGCTCCTCACCACCCTAGCAGGGAAGCATCCATAGTCACCGTGGCATTGGGTTGAGGGATCTGGAAGGGGAGACACCAAAGATTTTCATCTAGCCTCATGCACCAAAGAAGATCTTGCTTGCAGGAGTTAGTGATGAGGATCTGTGAGTTTAGGGGTTGAAGATTTGCCAACCATTGGGACAAAAGGAGCTATTGTAACAGTCTCATATGTAATCTTGCCAGAGGAACAATCGGAATGGCTGCAGCCAGAGACCTCAGAGCCTGAAGAACTTCTGTTGCTGACATATTTTTTTGACAGAGTATCACTTGTACTTGTAATCAACCTCTGAAGCCTGTGAGCTGGAAAAGATACCAGGCTTGTTCGAGTACTGAAAACTGCCCCAATAAATTCCAGTTGTTGGGTAGGTTGTAGACTGGATTTTTCCCAATGGACTGTGATGCCTAGAGACTCCGCCAGTGAGAATGTGTAGCAGAGGGCTATGTTCAGAAGACATTTGGTGGGGGCAGAGAGGAGCCAATCATCTAAATATGGAAACACCTGGAATCTGTGAAGTCTCAGATGAGCTGCCACCATTGCTAGACATTTTGTGAACACTCTGGGGCCGTTGAGAGACCGAATGACAGGGCTCTGAACTGGTAATGATTGGCTCCTAGCCGGCAGCGAAGGAGACTCCTGGAGCATTTGTCCATTTTGATGTGGTAATACGCATCCCGGAGGTCTATCGAGCACATCCAAACATCCTCCCATAAAAAAGGGAGGATGGATTGTATAGTGACCATGCGGAATTTGGTTTGAACCACTGACTTGTTTAGATGGCGAAGATCCAAAATGGGTCTCCAGTCCCTGGTCTTTTTTGGCACAAAAAAAAATCTTGAGTAAAAACCGGATCTGCATTGGTCTGGGGGGACTGGCTGGATGACTCTTTTTTTGACACAGCTTTCTTATCTCTGAAGCCGCTTCTTCCCGTTGACTGGGTGGAACATTGGGAAGGTTCTTTGTAGGTTTTGGGAGTGATGTTAAAGGGATGTAATAGCCTTTGGAGATTATTATCTGCACCCACCGGTCATTTGTAATAGAGTGCCAGGCAGTTTGCTGCACAGAAAAACAAGCCCCGACTGCTTCCAGAGGAAAGCAATTGGCCAACACTTTAGGAGCATTGATAAGACCACCTGGAGAAAGAATCCCTGGAGTCTTGATTTCGGGGACCCCCTCTGCCCCTAAAGGTGCATCTTTCACCATTGGAACCCCCTGTGCCTCTAGGGGAATCCTCACCATGTGCATTGTGGAAAGGACCTTGAGAATTTTTGTGCCATATTTTCCCACTCCTCTGATTCCTGGAAAAAGAACATTGAGGCTTGAAAAAATGTAGGCTAATGGCAGACAAAGTCTTTCCATTCTGCTCGCATCTGGCCAGTGTGTCCTTTACTTTAGAACCAAACAAGGATGATGGTTTAATACGGGTGTTCAAAAAGGAGGACTTTGAGTCCGCGAGGTCACAGATGTGCATCCAGGCGTGACGTCTCTTGACTGTGCCTGCACCCACAGCTCTAGCCATCCCAGGGTGGCAAGTTAAGAGGCAACCTTGTCTCATGCCCAGTCAGAAACTTGACCAGCGAGGGCTCCAGAAAGTTCGAAGATCAGATCCCTTTGGAGCCTCATGAAATGTGCCAAGTAATTCAGAGACCTGACTGCAAAGGTCACTGAAGCAAAAACTCCCTTCCCTAGTCTGTCCACAGCTCAGGACTCTCTGTTGGCTGGGTGGACAGTAGGACTTTCCTCTGCAAAGTCCTTTTTAGTGGACGCCGCCACCACCATAGCATCTACTGGTAAGCCTCTAGACAAGTGGGGATGGAACTCTGGTGGGGAAAGAATCTTGTCTGGTCTCCGGGGAATGGCCTCAATAGAATCAGGGTTCTTCCATGCATGTTGCACGATGAGCTGGACTAACTGATTGGCAGGTGGGGTCACCCTAGAAATAAAAGGTTGAGAGAGGAAAGCCTGCAGGAAAATGGACTCCTCCAAGCAAGGGTTGGAGGGCTTCCAGCCACCCCTCTGTTTCAATTTTTCCAGGAGGTCTCCGAAGGAGACATAGTTAGTTAGTGACCATGGGGACCCTTCCCCATCATCATAGTCCATATCCTCTGTGAGAGACTCCTCCAGAGTCTCAAGACGTTTCTTACACACCTTCTTCTGAGGGGGTTCTTCAGTGGGAATGTCTGACGAAGACTCAGAAGAAAAATTACCCTGAACTGGGGTTTCCTGAGGCTTGTGCTCTCGGTGTCCTGGGGAGGTGGCCCGTGGTAGCTGTAGCTCTGAGGGAGCAGGGAGAATATCTGATGTAGGAGGAGTGCTTCCAGAAGCAAGCACCCTCTCCATCACCCAGAAAGCAGGCCCGCCTGAAGAGGAATGGGAGCCCGGAACCAAGTAAGATAATCTCGGGACTGGGGTCACACCCCACTCTGCCAGACTCACTCCTGGGGATGGAGCCTCAAGCAAGATCAGGGCAGGCATTGCCCCCAGATCTGAGGATGGAACCAATAAACTTGCAACCATGCTCAGAACCAAGGGTTCCACCCCCCCAACCATGAGACTGAAGGGATGGTTCCGATAGAACCAAAACCCAAAGAGGAGGCCTTAGAGCCTCAAGAATGGTCACTGTCGGCAGAGGAAAGAGTTCTTACCAAGGATGTTGGAGCTACGGGCCTAGGAGCCACTTGATCTGAGGGAGGAGTATAAGTAGGAGTCCTGGGGGCAGAAGACCCAAACCCCGAATTGGGATGAGTCTTAGGAATGTTTGTTATCCCTCTGGCTGTCAACAGCTGGTCCAGCAGGCGCACCACATCGAATTCAGACAGACTCCTGGTGGACCTTGCATACACTCCTGAAGGGGAGTCAGGCCGGCCCAGAAAAGGGCTATAAGCCTGGCCTAAGAAAGGGTCCAATAAGGGGAAGTACTGGGTCCGTGGTGTTTGAATTGTCAGCAATTAAGACTCTAACTTGGAAAAAGGCAATAGAGGAACTAACGGTGTCAAGAAAGGACTGTGTCGAGGAGGCACTCGGAGTTGAGGTTATTATCGGCTCCAAGGGGATTGTTGGAACAGTCTTCGGTGTGCTGAAAGGTGAAGTCAGTGCAGAGATTATCGAAGACAATAAGGTCGGAGCCGTAGTCGTTACTGTAGTCATGACTAGTGCCATAGATGTTGGTGCCGAAGGTGGCGCCAACATCAAAGTTATAATGTCCAAAGAAGCAACTGGAGCTGAGCTCAGAACAGAAGCAACAGGAATATTCAGAGCCCAGGAAGCTTGTGATCAGTAGAAGATTTGTGGGCATTGTGTTTGTGGGACTTGCCCTTCTCACCAGCCGGTGAAGAGGGATCGGAATGTGGACTTTTTTGTCCTTCACTGGAGAGGTTGAGACCTCAGATGCAGACAGGGCCTCTGAGAAAGGTGAGGTTAATAGGCCTTTCAAGATGTTTGTTTTTTTCTTTCATTCAGTGTCCGCTGACAAACTCAGGCAAATCTGGCAAGGAGGTTTCACAGAAAGGTGAGAAACCCCCAGACAATAGACACAATCATTGTGCAAGTCGCTGTTGGGGAGTTTGCCATTGCAGGAAGTGTAATGTTTGAACCCCTAAGTCCCTTTTTTCTCTGACATATCCCGCACACAAAAAGGAAATAAACAAATTACTGCTAGAAAGTATAGAAAAAGAAGCAAAAAAGGAAGATACCAACGATGATATCAAACGATACCACAAGGGTATGAGAAGGCGTTACCAATGTTGGTATAAGGAAAACCCAAAGGGTAGAGCTAGATAGAGAAATAGGGTAGAAAAAAGAGTTAGATTAGAAACAAATTTCAAAATACAGCAAAAATTGTAAAAATATAACAGCTGGAGAGCTCGGTGAAACGCTGCTATATGGCTGTGCAGCAAACGAGATCGGAGATAACTGGGAGAAGGGCATTGTGGGTAACAGCTTACCTTGAAAGTTTTTGGTGTACGCGAGCTTGGTATTAGGCCAACTCAGTTCCGAGGGCTCAGGCCAAACCCATGAGTGATGAATGGGAAGAATAACAACATCAGATGACATTTACCATGAAAGGTGTAACAAAAAGAAATGGCATTAGAAATCAAGGAAGAAATGGTTTGCTTAGAAACTGCCAAGCCTAAAGACCCGGGATGAAAGGAAGCAAAATGTTGCTCAGATTTGCAAACAGTCTTATCCAAACAATATCAGAGCTGTCTACACAAAGTGTGAAGAACATTCTCACTAGCAGACTGTGGAGAAGAAAAAATGGAAGGCAAATTAATAGACTGATTAAGACAAGTCACTGACCACCTTGGGCATAAAAGGAGAATTAGTATGAACAGAATACAAGTCTGTGTAAAAAACTAAAATATGAGACAAAGTCATAAGAGCCTGAACTTCAGTTACTTGCTTAGCTGAAAGTAAGGGCCAAGAGAAGAACAGTTTTCCAAGTACAATTTTGCAAGAAAGCTAAAGTTGCAGACACAGAAGAAGCTGGAGTCAGTTTTTCAAGAACAAATTTGAGATCTCGAGAAGGTGGAACAGGTTTCCTGGGAGGCCTGATATGAAGGAAACCTCCAAGAAATTGTTTGACCTCAAGCACAGACAAGCAAAAAAAGATGAGTTTTAACTGCAGATTATGCTTACCCTGCATGGAGCAATTCACACAACTACAGGGGTTCTTAGTGAAAAGGGATCCTGGTTGAGAGAGACACCAGACAGAAAATCTCATCCATTTAGACAAATATGATTTCCTGGTAGTGGGTTTCCTGGGCTCCTGCAGAACCTGAACTGCACCCTCAGAAAAGAGATGCAGAAGAGAGATCAAAACCCTATCACCTACAGCATCGGTTAAAAAGTGGATAAGTCAACATGGATAAGTGGCCCCTTGTCTGGTGCAACATGATCCACCAGGTGAGGTAACTTCTGGCTAAGTGAAAAAGAAGGGAGAGCCAATGCTGTCCTGGCCAAAAGGGAGACACCAGCAGGATTTTGGGGAGAGTCTTCCTTGAGCTTGTGTGCAACCACTGGAATTAGCAGAAGGGGATGAAAGGAGTACAGAAACATTCCTTTCCAAGGAAAAGACAGGGCACCCATCTTCCAAGCTGAAGGACTTGGGACTCTGGAACAGAATAGGGGAAGCTGTCTATTCAGCGGGGAGGCAAAATGATCTACCTGAGGAATACCCCACCAATGGACAATGTTCAGAAACACATCTCTGTGAAGCACCCATTCGTGAGCCTGTGTGCTAGACCTGCTCAGTCTGCCACTAGACTATGCTCCAAGTCAATGTAAACAGCCTGAAGAGTCACTTACATTGGATAGCTAGATCCCAGACTTGAACAGTGAGCCTGCAAAGAAGGTAGCAACATGCCCCCCCCCTCCTTGCTTGTTTACATACCACTGCACTGTGGTATTGTCTGTGAATACTTTGAGAGGCTCTGGAAGAAAGCGGGAATGAAAAGCCTGAAGAGCTAAGAGGACAGCTCTCATTTCCTTAATGCTGAAGTGATGTGATCTGATCAATGATGGGGGAAGTCAGAGACCCTAGACCTTGAGAGCGCTGAAGCAAGTTCCCCACACAATCTGTCTGAAACATCTGAAAAATAGTTCGAGGTGGGACTGGTGGTTGGAAGGAAAGCACTGGGTTGACAGAAAGCTGAGGAATTCACCACTGAAGCTTGAGTTTGAGACAGGGAAGGAATGGAACTAGGAAATCCAGTGAATGACAAGTGGAAGCTATAAACCCTAAAAACCTGAGAAAATCCCTTGCTGTAACTGAAGCCAGAGGAAGAAGGGATTGAAGAAAGGCAATCAGAGAGAGGACCTTGAGTGAAGGCAGGGATGCCAGCATGGAAATGGTCTGAATTCTGCAACAGAGAAAAACATGATCCTGAGAGGGAAACAGAACGGATGTTTGAAAACGTATGGTAAACCCCCAAACTTCGTAACAGGCAAACAGCAAACTGAAGGTTCTGAAGCAGAACCTCTGGGGATGAAGCCTGAATGAGCAGATCAACTAGATAAAAGAAGATCTGAACACATCTCATCCTGCAAAAGACAATGACAGAAGCAAGGCATTTGGTGAATACCCTTGGGGCAGTAGAGAGCCCAAAGGGTAAAGATGAGAAATGAAATTGCAAGGAAGAAAAACAAATTTCCTGAAAAGGGGATGTGGAGGTAGGCATCCTTAAGGTCCAGAGATACCAGCAAGGCCTGGGGGACAAGACAAAACAAGGTTTGAAGGGACAACATCCAAAGGAGGTGACCTTTAAAAAAGTGTTCAGTTGAGAAAGGCCCAGATTGGGCCTCCAGGTGCTTTCCTTTCAGGGGACCAGGAACATCCTACAATAAAATCCATTTCCCTTCCTGGGTAGGTGGCAAAGCATAATGGTGCCCTGGGCCAGAAAAGCTTGAAGCACTACTGGAAAGAAAGGAAACTGTTCCTGTGGAGATTGTGGGATACCCAGTAATGGGGGAGGGAGGGATTTCAGCACCATGAAAATCCCTGGGGATGATGAACAAAACCCATAACCAATTGGGAAGGGACACAGAGAGAGAAATGGACAAGGGACCTTTGCCAAAGGAAAGGGGAAGTAAACTGTCAGATGGAACCTGGTTTGTCCTGAAAAGGAGTCTTCTGAGAAGTAGGAGGCTGACTAGATTTACCTGGAGGTACATGCCTAGAATTCTTTTTACCTTTGGGTGGAGAATGAGATGGTCTGTAAAAAGCAGATTTGGAGGTATAATTACTTTGGAACTTGGGTGTAGGAGAAACAAATATATGTTTCGGTTCCTGCAAGGTCGTGCCTTTACCCTGGAGGTGCTTAAGAGTTGAGCAGCAGCAGAGCCAAAAAGGTTTTCACTAACAGGAGCATCTAACAATTTGCCTTAATGTCATCAGGTAAAGGCTGAAGACACAGCCAAGAGCAACATCTCAGAACAGAACCAAAAGCAGCAGCCCTAGAAGAAGCCTCAGCTGAATCATAACTGCATTTAATAGGGTGTCGACCCCACTTGAGAAGAACAGCCTAACAAACAAGGGGTTGAGGCATTCCCTTCAGAATCAGCAAAGTCAGAAATTACCTGACAAGCTTGAGAAAGAAGGGTTAAAACATACCTAGTCATACAAGTCTGGTAATTAATAGCAATAAAAGCAAAGGTAGGAGCAGTATAAACCATTTTGCCTAGACGTTCCATGGTTTTACTGTCTTTGTCTGAAGGAAGTAGTTTAGTAGAAGGTAAATGCTTACGTTTGTCAGAAGAGGTAGACACTACAGAAGGGTCAGCAGGATATTTATATAGAAATTTACAATCAGGAACTGTATCAGGTTTCTTGGGGGGCTGGAGACTGAGAATCAGGCAACAGAGGCTGCTGGAACAGTATCTAAAATGGCAGCCGGGACTGGGAGACTCCACCTGGAAGTGTTCATAATACCTCTTCTGAATATAAGAAACCTGAGAATAACCCCAACTGAAATATTTCATCATATGATAAATAGTGTCCCCAAAAAGAGTTATTCTAAGGCAGAATCTGGACTAGCAGAATCCTTCTCCAGAGACCCATAATCCGAAGAAGGGATCTAAAGAAAGCATACCAAAGACTCTTCCCCAGAATCCAAATACACAGAGGACTGTTGCTCCCTGGGCCTCTTAAGAGGAGTAAATGACCAGGGAAGAGAAAGATTCCTTGAGGAGGCTTCAAGGCCATCAAAGCATTAAACAACCCCCCCCCCCGAGTAAAATCTTGCCATTCATGCTGAGGATCTGTAACAGCAGGGACAATATGCTTGTTTTTTGTTTTTGAGGAACGTCTGCATAAAAACCCCTAGAAGGCTTGCCAACATTAGCAGCAAGGCAAGAATCTCTTCCCATGCTAGAATCTGGGGAATTCCTCTCAGGCATAATCAGCCAAGGTTCTCCCTCAACGTCTGGAGCAGATGTTTGTAAAGCATCTGAGGATGTGCAAGAAGTCAGATCCATGCCACCCTCTGACAGGGTTGCAGCAGAGGAATCTGATCAACAACTGGATGATCCTCCAAGCTTTCACCTGCCTCAGGAGAGACTGGTCATCAGCTGAATCCAACCTGATTTTTTTGGCCTTTTTCTTGGCAAGTGAATGACCCTTGGGATGGGAAGACTCCACAACAGCACCTTGTGCCAATAACTTTATATGCTGGTTTTCTAGGTAAACAGATAAGGAGGATAGATGACTACATAGCATCTTAGGGACAAATTCTTGGCAGATAGAACACTGCTTATGATTGCGAGAAGAATCCAAATAATAAAGACACTGCTTGTGACGATCTTCATGGGGGGGTATGCCTCCCACACTGACATTTTCCCTTTCTGGATGACATGCAAACTCACAAAAGTAAGACGCCCCAACAGGGCACTTATTTGTAACCAGCACTGAAGGTACAGACTAACATTCAATAGTGGTGCTGGGAATGGCAAAAAAGTTCTGAGGTCTGTATGACTATATAGGTTCATAGGTAGGTACTAGGCTATCGGCCCTGGGGCCTATACAAGCCCAGCCAAAAAGGTACCCTGGCTTTTGCAACCCAAGAAAATTATTTTCCTGTGCCACTGTCGAGCAGAGCCACAGAGGTGATCCCCGGGGTGAATTTCCTATTTCCCATCCAATTGTCAAGATTTGTCTTGAAGAGTGCTAATGAGGAGCTTTGTTTGTTATAGATAGGTAGTTTATTTCAGAGTATGGGAAGTCTCTGGGACAGGAATCTATCCCTCCGGCATGTTCTGTTTATTGTCGTGACAAGGTTTAGGTCCCTAGAGCATGTAGCTCAGAGGGATTGGGATTTCTTTAAGTGGAGCATGTCCAACAGCTCTGGGTTTGACATAGCTTTGTATGTTAGGCAGAGATCACCTCTGAGTAGGCAATATGCGATGCAGGAAAGCTGGAGTTTTTGAAATGGTCTGCGTAGGGCATCTGTTTGAGGCCAGTAATCCTCTTTGTGAGGTATTTGTGGCCTTTCCAGTTGCTGTAGATGTCTTCTGAGGTACATACCAAAAGGGGCGTTGTACTCTAACGGGTCTAATGAGTGAGGAGTAGAGGGGAACAATGACCTCTTTTTTTCTGGATGAGAAACCTTTTGTGATGTGGTGTGCCACGTAGAAGGATTTCCTAACTACGGTGGCAATGTGATTATCAAAGGAGAGACTTCTGTCCACCTGTGTCCCAAGGTCTATTATCACACTTTCGGTGTGAAGTATACTACTGCCTATGTTGTAGTTCATGGGTACAGAGTTTTTATCAAAGGGGATGACAATGCACTTTTTGGCATTGAGCTTGAAGCCATGGCTTTGATACCAGGCACCTGTCTCAGTGAGGCCCTACCAAGCACCTGTCTCAGTGAGGCCCTTTTGTAGGATGTCCACATCGTTAGGAGTTTTGATTATGGCTCCTAGTTTGCAGTCATCTGCAAACTTCTTTAGCCAAAGACCTTCTGTGTTAGCCTGTACTTCAGAGAAGTAGATACCAAACAGGAGAGGACCCAGGACTGAGCCCTGTGGTACTCCACTTGTCACTGGTCTGAAGTTGGATTTGGAGTCTGCTACTTTCACAGTGTGGGTTCTGTCAGTGAGCCAGTTGGCAACCCATCTTGTGACACAGGAATTTATACCTAGTTTAGTGATTTTATCTATAATTCCAGAATGAGGGATGGTGGCAAAAGCCTTGGCAAGATCTAGATAGGCTGTGTGAACCACCTTACCCTTGTCAATGGCTTTGGTAACTGCTTCAGAAAAGTCTATCAGACTTAAGAGACATGATCTGCCTTTTACAAACCCGAACTGGGTGGGGTCCAGAGTTTGGAGATTACCAATGTCTTTGTTTACAAGTTCCATGATAATACGTTCCATGGCCTTGCAGACCAGGCTCGTCAGGCTAATGGGGCGGCAGTTCACGGGGTCCGTGGTGGCTCCCCCCTTGTGGAGTGGAATAACCGTCACTGTACACCATTCAGCAGGCACAAAGCCTGAGGTGAGGTTATGATTGAACATTGTACTTAGGTGAGATGCCAGTTCATTCTGTAGTTTGTGTAGAACGCAGCCTGGGATGTTGTCTGGTCCCATGGATGCTATGTTCCTGGCTTTGGAGAGTGTGGTTTTTACCTGTGCTGCCATGATTACAGGAACTCTGCATTCTTCCAGTATAAAGATGGGCTCTTTAGGGGGTAAGAAGGAGGTAAAGTTAGCACTGAACCTATCTGCCAGGATGTTGGCAACATCAGTTAGGTCTGTATCTGAGTATTGCCATTGTGATTCTTGACATAGCTATAGAATGCTTTGTGGTTGTCTTTAGAATCAGTGGCGATTTTGTTTTCGTAACTAGCTTTGGAGGATTTTGTCAGGGATCGCAGCCTCTTACTGAGGCTGACCAAGGATCTCCTCCCCTCATGGGATTTTACTCTCTTTTGCAACAGTTTCTTCCTTCTGTTGTACAGTTTGTTTATGGCAGGGGACCACCAGACTGGCTTCTTTTTTTTGGAGGATAGCGTCTTGGTTCTGTTTGGGATAGCACGATCCCTGCACTCATGTAAGTGCTTATAAAGTGCAATTGTGTAGGATTCAGTAGTTGTAACTGTATTGTCCATCTGCATGGGTGTCATGAAGTTCACCACTTCTGTCTTAAGAAGCATGAAGTTGGCTTTGGAAAAATTTTTTACCATGGTTTCCTTAATGAGAGGTGGAGGCAGGATGTGAATATCTAGGGTAATTAGCTTATGGTCGGATCAGACCAAAGAGGCATTGACTTCAGGTGTGGAACACCGGTCACTCATGTTGGTAATGACTAGATCTAGGATATTATTGCCCCTGGTGGGGGTGTGGGTAAGTTGATCCAGGGCATTGGAGTTTATGAATTCCAGAAAGTGTTGAGCAAAGGAGTTGGTACATGAGTAGTTCTCCCAGTTAATGGTGGGGTAGTTGAAATCGTCCATTATTAGGGTGTTTGGTTGAACCCTAATATTTTCCAGTACATCAAGAAAACAGGAGTGGGAATCCTGGGGCATGGTGGGTGATCTATAGCAAGCTACAATTTGGATTGCAGTTTTGCCCAGAGTTAGTTACACTTGGATAACCTCGGCTGCATTATGCTGAGCAACTATCCTGGAGGTGTGGATATCCTTAATGAATATGGACACACCTCCGCCTTTGGTGTTGCGGTCCAGGTTGCATGGCCGAAAAGTGTGGTATGAGTTGTAGCCTGTTAGTGCAGGGGTGCTCTCTGGAGGCTTGAACCAGGTCTCAGTCATTGCACAGATATTGATGTTCTCCATTTTAAAGAGTGCCTCGAGTGAGTGCATTTTGGGATTTAGACCTAGCATGGAGTAGCATCACCCTCAGTTTTTGCTTGCCTGTTCCTGTTACGGTGGTGAATTTGGCATTTGAACCTTGCCTAAAAAAAAGGCACTATAGGGGTGGCAAGAGCCTTAGCCAGTATCCAGAATCCCAGGGGTGACAGGTGCAGGCCATCTCTGGCGAAGCATCATGGTCTGTCGACCATGTCATCCCAGGCAGACAGATACTGGATCCCTTTAGAAAGGCGCCAGAAGCTTAGCCAATTGTTGAAGTCAATCATTTTGTCCTTGTACTGCGGCATCATTCTGGGTGATGGCAGAATGCTACTCAGGGCTAGGGTCATACCTGCCTGGGCTACAAACAAGATTGGAGAGCTCTTCCATGTCTCTTTTCATGTAGTCCAGGGAGGTACGTCTCAGGTCATTCACATCAACCTGGACAGAGTCATATCAGTACTTGTTGTGGAGTGACCTGAGTGTGTGGGTTATGTGGTGGATACTGGCACCCGACAGGTAGCTGACAGTAACCTTCTCCTTGTTTAGCCTGGTGAGTGGGACATCAGTGTGCCTGACTATAGAGCCACCTATGACTAGTGCATTGGGTACGTTGTTTTGCCTTGTTGGCTGTGGTTGAGTGGCACACGGAGTCTGCGGGCTATGTGTCATTTGGGTTGTGTTGGGGGATGGAGGTTTCCTGCATTTCTGCTTTGGAGGTCTCTGTTGCTTAGACAGATTATTATTGAGAGCCTCCACGAATGTTTTTGTGTTACTATGTATGGATTTTGGTGGTGTAGATTTAGTGAGACTATGTGATGAGAGTGGTTTTGGTGCAAATGTTTACTTTCTCCTCTTGACTGTCAAGTTAAGAGCTTTACCTCCAGTTTGGCTAGATAAGTGCATCTCACAGGTTGTAGTGTTGGGTGGTAGGAGGAGAGGGTTGTCTGTGTACATGAGGCAGTTTCTACATTGCCCCAAGATGCCCAGATTCATCAGATAGACAGGAGAGAACACTGGGAGCTGACCCTTACACATGCCTGAATAAAAAACAATGTTCCTCTAGGTAAGTGAGGAAAGTGAGTATAAGAGCTGTTTTTCTCTAAGCAACTGAGGAACGCAAGTACCAAATCTGTTTTCCTCTAGGTAATGAGGAAGGTTGAGTGCTGTAGTAATTAGTAGGTTATTTAGTGCTTACAAGTTCTGAACAAGTGCTGATCACGAATAAGCAAATCCAAGTGCTAAAACTAAGAATCTGTATCTGGACTAAACTAGTTACAGGAAAGGGGGGGGGGGCAAGTGCAAATGCAGGCTTTTAAGTCAGAAAGTTGAGAGATGGAAAAACTGCCCAAAAGGCCAATAACTACAATTTCTGGGCCAGAACCACTCCCTATGTGGTACATAGGTTACATAGTTCTTACCACTCCCACTGATAAGCTAGAAGGCTTCCCTCCAACACAGAAAGCTTGGGGGGGGGGGGCTCAGAAGCTTACATACAGTCCTGGATACAGCTGAATGGGGGGTGGGAGAGTGCAAGTGTGATGTAAGACGTGTATAAATTCTAAAGGCAATGGTATCCTGACAGGACATTGGGCTGTCCTTGGCAGGACATGCCTTATGTCAGGAACATTGTAACAGTGATATGGAAGGACATCGTACTATGGCAGACCTTATTAATCTGGAAATGGAATCTCTCTTAATCCTAGGCAGCATCGATTTTACCTTGTCAAAGGAAAGTCCTGCCTCACTCATCTCATTAACATCTTTGGAAAAGTCACTGAGCAGTGGCGATCGCTAAACACTTTATGCAGCATAACCTGACCTTGTTTGCTATACACTTCATGCAGCACACCCTGACCTTGTTTGCTATACTCTTCATGCAGCATAACCTGACCTGGTTTGCTATACACTTTATGCAGCATACCCTGACCTGGTTTGCTAAACACTTCAGGCAGCATACCCGAACCTTGTTTGCTATACACTTCAGACAGCATACCCGGACCTCGTTTGCTATACACTTCAGGCAGCATAACCGGACCTCGTTTGCTATACACTTCAGGCAGCGTACCCTGACCTCGTTTGCTATACACTTCAGGCAGCATTACCTGGACCTCGTTTGCTATACACTTCAGGCAGCATACCCAGACCTCGTTTGCTCAGACAGCATACCCAGACCTCGTTTGCTATTCACTTCAGACAGCATACCCTGACCTCGTTTGCTATACACTTCAGGCAGCATACCCTGACCTCGTTTGCTATACACTTCAGGCAGCATACCCTGACCTCGTTTTGCTATACACTTCAGGCAGCATATCTTGACCTCGTTTGCTATACACTTCAGGCAGCATACCCTGACCTCGTTTGCTATACACTTCAGGCAGCATACCCTTTCCTTGTTTGCTATACACTTCAGGCAGCATACCCTTTCCTCATTTGCTATACCCTGACCTCTACTGCTATACACTTCAGGCAGCATACCCTGACCTCTACTGCTATACACTTCAGGCAGCATACCCTGACCTCTACTGCTATACACTTCAGGCAGCATACCCTGACCTCGACTGCTGTACACGTCAGGCAGCATACCCTGACCTCGACTGCTGTACACGTCAGGCAGCATACCCTGACCTCGACTGCTGTACACGTCAGGCAGCATACCCTGACCTCTACTGCTATATACTTCAGGCAGCATACCCTGACCTTGTTTGCTATACACTTCAGGCAGCATACCCTGACCTTGTTTGCTATACACTTCTGGCAGCATACCCTGACCTCTATTGCTATACACTTCAGGCAGCATACCCTGACCTTGTTTGCTGTGCACTTCAGGCAGAATAGCCTGACCTTGTCAAGGCTTTCAAATCATAATACAAATTTTGTGTTGTGTGGTAGTTTTCTAACTGGCTCTCTGACAAGATTATATGAATTGAAAGTGCCACTTCTGAAAGCAAATTACCATTGTCGTAGCACATAGCTCAGTGTTGGGTTCTCTCCTATTTGGCATATATCTAAGATCTTTAGGCAACACACATGGCCTGTAGTTGTTCAAGTTTGCAGATGACAAAAAGTGAATTTTCATTCAATTTTTACTGACACACAATTGCTCCAACATACGAGTCCATGTTAACGTTTGGTGCAAGGGCAATGGTCTAAAATTAAATATGAAAAAAATGTAATATTGTTAATTTTGGTAAACAAAACATTTTTCCCTTACCAGATGTGTGGCACATCCTCCAATCAAATAGTGCTGTAAGATATCTACACACCCTTGTGGATAATTCCCGTTTTGACAATCATGTCACCATAATAGTGACATCTTCTCCAAATCCAAAGTCATCCAAATTCCGTTCACTCATGTCTCAACTTCCCTTAACTCATATCTCATTAGACCTACTATTACACACAATGACCCTTTTGGCGTGCATTGGTCTTCACATATTCAAAACTTGAAAGACCCCAGAAGTCCTTAAACAAAAAGATCAGTGGCTTTAATAAATCTTACTTTTCAAGATAGCTGTTAATAAGGGAGGATTATGAATAACAGAATGTGCTGTGATGGGAGGTATGTTAGGAAATACGGGGAAAATTAAGTTAATGTGCCATAATCTCATAACAGAATCTAGCTAACCCATTTCAGCAAAAGGATGAAGATTTTGTTAGTAGTTTTTTTTTCTCCACAGTTGCCTATGGATTACACAGTGAATCACAAGTGAGAATAGCTGGTACTAGGCTATCGGCCCAAGGGCCTAAGTAAGCCTAGCCGACAAGGTTCCCTAGCTTACACCACCCAAGAAATTTAATTTCCTGTGCCCCTGTTGAGCAGAGCAACAGAAGTGATCCCCAGGGTCTACTTCCCACTTCCCATCCACTCATCAAGATTTTTCTTGAGGAGTGCTAATGAGGAACTTTGCTTGACATAGATGGGTAGCTTGTTCCAGAGTATGGGACGTCTCTGGGACAGGAATCTATCCCTCCAGCATGTCCTGTTTATTGTGGTGACAAGGTTTAGGTCCCTAGAGCATGTAGCTCGGAGGGATTGGGATTTTTTAAGGTGTAGCATGTTCAACAGCTCTGGGTTTGACATAGCTTTATATGTTAGGCAGAGATCACCTCGGAGTAGGCGATACACTACAGAGTAAAGCTGGAGGTTTTTTGAGATGGTCAGTGTAGGAGATCTGTTTGAGGCCAGTAATCCTCTTTGTGAGGTACTTCTGTGGCCTTTCTAACTGCTGCAGATGTCTTGTGAGGTACATTCCAAAAGGGGCGTTGTACTCTATAATGCGTCTGAGTGCCAAGTAGAGGGGAACAATGACCTCTTTTTTCCTGGATGAGAACTCTTTTGTGATGAGGTGTGCCACATAGAAGGATTTCCTGACTACTGTGGTGATGTGCTAATCAAAGGAGAGATTACTGTCCACCTGGGTCCCAAGGTCTCTCATCACACATTCGGCGTTAGGTAGACTGCCGTTTATGTGGTAGTTCATGGGTACAGAGTTTTTACCAAAGGGGATGACAATGCACTTTTTAGCACTAAGCTTGAGGCCATGCCTCCGACACAAGGCATCTGTCTCAGTAAGGCCCTTCTGTATGGATGTCCACATCATATGGGGACTCGACTATGGCTCCTGGTTTGCATTCATCTGCAAACTTTGTTAGCCAGAGGCCTTCTGTGTTGGCCTGTACTTCAGAGAAGTAGATAGCAAACAGGAGAGGTCCCAGGACAGAACCCTGTGGTGCTCCACTTGTCACTGGTTTGAAGTCAGGATTTGGAGTCTGCAACTTATACAGTGTGGGTTCTGTCAGTGAGCCAGTTGGCAACACATCTTGTGACGTAAGGATTTATACCTAGTGAGTTTAGATATAACTTCAGAATGGGGGATGGTGTTGAAAGCCTTGGTGAGGTCAAGATAGGCTGTGTGAACCACCTTATCCTCATCTACGGCTTTGGTGACTGCCTCAAAGAAGTCAGTCAGGTTCAGAAGGCATGATCTGCCTTTCACAAACCCAAAATGGGTGGGTTCCAGAGTTTGGAGGTTACTAATGTCTTTGTTTATGAGTTCCCCGATGATACGTTCCATGGCCTTGCAGACCAGGCTTGTCAGGCTAATAGGGCGATAGTTCCCAGGATCAGTGTTGGATCTCCCTTTGTGGAGTGGGATAACTGTTGCTGTGTGCCATTCAGTGGGCACAACGCCTGATGTGAGACTATGACTGAACATGGTGCTTAAGTGGGGAGCCAGTTCGTTCTGAAGTTCATGTAAAATGCAGCCTGGGATATTGTCCGGTCCCATGGATGCTGTGTTTTTCGTTTTAGAGAGTGCAGCTTTTACCTGCATAGATGCAATTACAGGGACTCTGCATTCTTTCTGTAAAGCTATGGGCCCTTTAGTGGGTGAGAGGGGGGTAAAGTTAGCACTGAACCTATCTGCCAGGATGTTGGCAATATCAGTTGGTTCTGTAATTTTCATGCCGTTGTGCTGTAACTCAGAGCATATCTGGGTGTTGCCATCAAGATTCTTGACACAGCTATATAATGCTTTGTGGTTGTCCTTACAATCAGTGGCAATTTTGTTTTCATAGCTAGCTTTGAAGGATCTTACAAGGGATCTCCGCTTCTTAATAAGGCTGACCAGGGAGCTCCTCTACTCATGGGATTTTACTCTCTTTTGCAACAGTTTCTTCCTTCTGTTGTAGAGTTTGTTTATGGCAGGGGACCACCAGATTGGCATCCTTGTTTTGGAGGATAGCATCTTGGTTCTGTTTGGGATAGCACGATCCATGCACTTGTGTAAGTGCTTATAGACTGCATTTGTGTAGGATTTAGCAGTCGTGACTATTGTCCATCTGCATGGGTGTCATGAAGTCCGCCACTTCTGTCTTAAGAAGCATGAAATTGGCCTTGCAGAAATTATTTTACCATGGTTTCCTTAATGGTGGATGGGGGCAGGATGCGGACATCTAGGGTGATTAGCTTATGGTCTGATCTGACTAACGAGGAGCTACTAGGGAATTTGAGGACTTATCTAAGCCAAGAGGCAAATTTTAAATGGTAGAATGAAACCTTAGTAGCTATGGCTGGGATAAAGGTGTAGGGATAGAAATACATTTGAATTGATAGAAATAACTATGTCAGATACTTCCAGAGGAGACTGGGACAAACACTTGTTTGGTTGAGTTAGCAAGAGCAAAAACTTAATGAAAAGTTAAAATGAAGACTTACCCTACCTGTACAGTACTGCTACTGATTTGCAAGTTAGATGCACACTAGTTCACATTGTGCAGGATATTAAGTAATTGACCTCAGATGTCTGAGTAATGAGGGTTACTTCTCAATCTAGGGAAGCATTAGTACCCATGTATACAAAATAACCCAAAAGGACTTGTCTCAGCTGGTATACGATCCATGGAAAAAAAGGGGCTGTAAATATTTGAAAGCGAACAAAATATGCAAGTCATTTCACAGCTAATTAATGATCTGAAAGACAGCTGACCCCTTGTTATACAAAATCATAAAATGATATAGAGACCAACCGAAGGCAATCCGTTATGACCCAGAACATGAATAGTTAACTGGGGAAATGGAAGCATAATGAAAATCTTGAATATCGTAATGAAAATCTTAAAATATCATAATGCTTAAAATGGATACAAATTGATCATTCCAAAGGATGTGTGAAGAAGGTAGGCAGACGAACATGAAAGGTCTGTACCTTCCTTAAAGTACATCTAGACAATGTGGCCAAATTAACCTCTACCCCTACCTAAGCAAGCCAGCTATATCCTAACTAAACAATCTACATCTCCTCTTTCACAACTCAATGTGTCCCTTTTTTCTCTCCTCATACCAAATTTTCAAAAATTTCAAACTTAAAAAAAAAAAATCTACATGGTAAGTTATTGTAAAACCATAAACCAACGTGAACTGTATATACTTAACAGAGGATAGGAAAAAGTTGCACACTGATTTAATTCTTGAAATTAATTAGCATCATCTTTGTAGTGGAATTTACTTTATACAGTGTGGCTGTTCTTCATTGAACTGTACAGTTATCTTGAGAAATGTTACCAATGCAAGTACTCTGAGGTCCCGTACTTCTGACTCCAGTGTGCTCATTCCCATATATCTGTAGGCTACTTTCATTTCAATTATAGCCGTGTTGTTTCAGTTATTTTACTTGTGATCTAATCTCTACATTTGCTAGAGTATTGGAGACTAAAAATACATCTATGGGAATCTATACTCTACCTTGATTAACAGATACAAACCAAAATTAAATGAAGTGTGACAAAAAATAAAATAAAGCATAAAACAAGGAAGCATTTCATTACAAATGAGATGGCAATAGGCCCATGGTAGACATACCAGGGAATATACAAGTTTGAAGCAATTCAAATGTGCAAAGGAATGGAAGAGCAGGAGGAAGAAAAGGTAATTTAACATCAGTACTACACAGGAAAAGAATCAGTACTAGACAAGAAAAGAAAAGTACAGTTGTGTACACTTACCATAAATGTAGATGTTCAAATGTATTCACTGTTGCAGTCATTACACTTGGGTTATCCTGCTGGCAGGCTACCCTCAGTCAGCCTGAATTCCAAAGTCTAGGTCCGGCGTCGGTTGCTGTCGCCTCTTCCCTGACGTCAGTGTGCCAGGGGTATAAAAGATGCACCCGACGCCATTTTCTTCAGTTTTTCTTGCCCCAGATGTCAGGTGCCCCCAAAAGGGTAGGCTAAAAATATGCCAATAAAACAAGCATGCACCAAAATATATAATAACTTCATCTACGAGCAAATACACCACACAGGTTGTAGAGGTTAGAGAAGAGCAGATAAGATGCAGCAAAGATATGGGGGATGGTGGGTGGGTAACCTGGACTGCAACAGTGAATACACTCGAACATCTACATTTTTAAGTGTACACAACTGTACTATGTTCTTCGTGTTTCACTGTTGCAGTCATTACACTTGGGTTGAATCCCAAAGCTAAGGTTGGGAGGCTGGAGCTAAATAGCATTAGGGGTGGCTATTAGGCCCTGCAGAACTGCAGTGGCAAAGCCTGCCCTGGATTTAGAATAGAGTGGTAAATGATAGTGCTTTGTAAAGGTGTGCACTGAACTCCAGGTAGCAGCTTCTAAAATGTCTTTAGTTGGTACTCCCCTGAGGAAGGCTGCTGAAGTAGCTGCTGCTCTGGTTGTATGTGGCCTAATGCCCTTAGGCACTGGCTTGCCATGTTGTGAATAGCAGAAATGAATGCAGTGGCCTATCCACTTTGAAATAGTCTGCTTTGAGATCGCCTTTCCTTGCGATCCTGCAACATATGCCACTAGTAGTTGCTCTGTCGTTCTGAAGGCTTTGGTTCTGTTCAAGTAGAAGCATAGCTGTCTGTGTATGTCCAAAGAATACAGAATTCTCTCCCCCTTATTCTGTGGGTTTGGATAAAAAGTAGGCAGATGAATAGTTTGGTTAAGGGCCACACTGGACACTACCTTAGGCATAAATGTCAGGTTTGTCCTCAGAGAAACCCGGTCTGGATAAAAAATAATAAAAGGTTCCACAGCCATGAGTGCTTGTAGCTCTGAGACTCGTCTTGCAGAGGTTATTGCTAGGAGCAGAGCTGTTTTTCAAGATACAAACTTTATATCGGCTGTAGCAGCTGGCTCAAAAGGAGGCAGGGTGAGTTTTTCCAAAACATAATTGAGGTCCCATGCAGGTATTGGTGATCTCCTTGGAGGCCTTCAGTTTTTGGCTCTTCTGAGGTACTGCCTTAACAAGGGATGAGAAAAGACTGGTGGCTCTGTATTGTAATGAGCCGAAAATGGCAGAGACATCTATTTTAATTGATGAAAAGGATAGGCCTTTGCCCAGCATCTCAGTTAAGTATTGCAAAATCTGAGGAATATTTGGTACAGCTGTGTCAATTCCTTGTGCCTGGTTCCAAGCACAGAATCTCTTCCATTTTCCAGCATAAGAATTTCTGGTACTAGGCCTTCTGGCCTCCAAAATGACATCTATTACAGCTTTAGTAAGAGGCGCGTCTTGCATCACTACATTATCCACCATGCTGCCAGATTTAAGGTCTTTAATTGGCTGTGCAGAATCTGATTGTTTTGTTGGGATAGTAGATGAGGTATTTGAGGCAAGGTCCAAGCCGGGCATTGAGACAAGTTTCTTAGGATTGGGTACCAGTGCTGGCGGGGCCAGTCTGGGGCAATCAGTATCATCTTTGGCTTCTCATGTCTGACCTTTAGGAGTACCTTGGGGAGGAGAGGCAGTGGAGGAAAGGCATATACTGCTAAGCTTTTCCAGCTGAAAGATAGGGCATCCACTTTCCATGCTGGTCTGTGATAAGTCCTTGTGCAGAATCTTTTCAGTTGGTAGTTGTGAGGAGAGGCAAATAGATCTATATCTGGGCATCCCCATTTCATTGTTATCATGCTGAAGGCTTGTGGATCCAATTTCCACTCGTGGGGATCCATGAAGTTTCTGCTTAGTTCGTCTGCCAGAGTATTTATCTTTCCTGGCAGGAATTGTGCCTGCAGATGTACTTGGTAAGTCAATGCTGTGTCCCACAAAGTCATGGCTAGTCTGCAAAGGGGGTAAGAATGAGTGCCTCCCTGCTTGTTTATATACCACATGACCATGGTGTTGTCTGTCTTTATCAGTTGTTGTCCCGGATGAAGTAGGTCCTTGAAGGCTGTCAGGGCATTCTGAACAGCTAGCATCTCTTTTTGACTGATATGCAAATGCATTTGGTTTGCAGACCATGTGCCTTGAATACATCTTCCTGCCATGTGGGTCCCCCCAGGCATAACCTGATGCGTCCGTTGTTAATGTCTGCCTGGCTGGGGGTAAAGTGAATGGCTGTCCCTTGTTCTGGTGACAAGCCTTCGCCCACCAACGAAACTCCTGTTGCAGGCAGGGAATGAGGTTTATTACTGTTTCCAGGCTGTGGCAATTTTGAGTCCAAACACTTTTTAGGTACCACTGAAGTTTCCTTATATGCAGTCTCGCATATGGAATTAGTAGAATGCAGGATGCCATGAAGCCCAAAGCCTGCAGAATTTTTCTTGCAGATAACTGGGCCTTTGTTTCCAAAATTTTGAAATAGGTAGTCAGTTGCCTTTGTTTGCCTGGTGTGAGATAAGCCACCTGGGCAGTTGTATTTAAGCTTGCACCCAGGAATATTATCTCTTGAGAGGGTACTAGTTTTTATTTATTTTCATTGAGTGTGTACCCTAAGCATGCTAGAAGTCTTTTCACAAACGCCAGATGTTGTAGAATATCCTTGTTCTCTGCTTGAATTAGACAGTCGTCCAAGTAAGGATATATTTGTATTCCTCTTTGTCTGGAGAATGCAATTACTGGTGCCAGGCACTTTGTAAAGTCCCTGGGTGCAGTAGATAAGCCAAAGGGCAGTGCAGAGAATTGGCAATGCATTGAGCCAGCCTTGAATCTGAGGTATCTTCTGCATATTTGTCTGATTGGGACATGCAGATATGCCTCTTTTAGGTCTACAGTCACAAGCCAAGTGTTCTTGCCCAGCATGGGAAGAAGCTGCTGCAAAGTCAACATCTTGAATTTTGGTATATCCAGGAATGTGTTCAGAATAGATAGGTCCAGTATTAGCCTCCAGGCCTTGTCCTTTCTGGGTACCAAGAACAGTCAAGTAAAATCCTCGTCTCTGCTCTTGCTCTGGTACTTGTTGAATGGTCCCCATGTCCATGAGGGATGAGACTTGTTTTTGTGCCTCTGCCTTTGATTTGTTGGCAGATCTGGCCAGCAGTTTGCACTTGGCAGGGTATGGAAATGGAACTTGTGGCCTTGTGACACGATATTTAGAACCCACTTGTCCTGGGTTATGATGGGCCAATTTTGAGAAAAAGTGGTAATTTTCCCCCTAAGGGTGCTGCCATGAGATAAGTGCTTGGTGCAGGCAGGGGGAAGTCATTGGGACTGTTTCCTGTATGGTTGTGATTTGTCTTCTCCAACTTTGGAGGTAGAAGCACCCCATTGCTTTGACCTGTATGAACCTTGCGCCTGGGATCTGCCTCTAGGGCGTCTGGGTCTGCCCCTTTGAGGTCTATCTGACACAGGAAAGGACCAATTTTTGTTGGCCAGTTTCTACTAAGCCTAGGTGGCTGCACTTGTAAAAAAAATTTGACAGTTTATATAGATTTAGCTTTGTCCTCCATTTTCTTTAACACCTCTTCTGTCTCAAGTATCATGCTGTAAAGGTGCATCGAATAATTTAACTTTGACACGATCAGGCAGATTTTGTTCCTTTAACCAAGCATGCCTCCTAATTACAGCACCCGTAACTGCGGCCCTGCAGGAGGCCTCCAAAAGAATCAAAACCACATTGCAAAGTATGCTTTCCAACTTGTTCAGCTTCATGCAATAAATCCTGCATTTCCTTGTTTTCTACACATTCAGAGTTTAACATTTTCTGTTTAAACAATGCCATGACATGTTGCTGATATTTGAGCATATTAAACTGACAGTTTAAGGCCCTTATAGCCAAGGAAGCAGATGTGTAAACCTTTTTTCCCCCATCTATCCAGTGCCCTAGAACCTCTTGTCAGAGAGGGTAGGGTTTTTTGCAGCGGAAGCCTTAAATCCTTTGGGACCCTGTGAAATAGTTTCTGGGTCTGCAGCAGGCTTTTTAAACAGGAATTTATGAGAGTCAGGTATCCTGTAATATCTGTCAGACTTAACTGGAGCTGGAGGTAAGGAGTCAGGGGTAAGACTAGACTTTGAAAACACATCTACAATGTCTAACACAGGTGGAATGGCTAGTGGCCTGTGTTTGAGTAGTAGAAGGAAATCCCCGAGCCTCTTTTTAGATTCTGAAAAATCTTGGCTCTCCCAGTGGAAATGCTCCCTCATGGTATGCAAGGTTTCCCCAAAAGAATAGTCCTCTGGAGGAGAAGCTGAAGGTATAGATTGTTCAGCATCAGAATCCTCATAGGGGGGAAGAGAATATTCCTGATCAGAAGAGGAATCAGAAGAAATGGAAACCTGATCTGAAGATTCATAGTCAGTCTCTTGCCTAGGCCTCTTATCAGGAGGGGGATGGGAACCCCTGATCAAGGTAATCAAGTCTTCGGCCATTTTGAGCATCTGTTTTTTGGGCATAGAGGCCTGACCACGTGGCTCTTCAGTTTGTTTCTTTGCTTTAGAAGGTGCTTCAGTCTTTACCTTTGAAGCTGAAGTTGGTTTAATGTAAAGATGTTACACCCTCAGAAGCTGGTGCCTGCTCAGCGGCTCTGGACCCATCCGAAGGAATAGTATCCGAGGCTCCAATACCTTGAGTTTCCAGCGGCATGGCTGACTCCACGTGAGTCTATAGCAGCCTGCGACTCTAAAGTAGCGGGCATCAGGGGCTACGAAAGCGCCTCATTGAGAACTGGCGACTTGCTTAGGAGAAGCTTCGTCTGTTTTGGGCCTCGGTTGTCTCTCTCTCTCCTTTCCTTTGCGGTTTTTGTGAACTCTGGTAGTCGGATGGCTATCCGACAACATTTCTGGATAATTAAACCGGCGTCCAAAATAGTTTAAAGCAAAATCATACTGACACTTAATAGTGCGATGGTTAAATCTAGCACAAAACCGACAACCAGAAACGTTGTGATCAGGGCCTAGGCAAGGAATACAGTAAGAATGAAAATTCTTATGAGGTATTTGCTTTCCACAAGAAATACAATTATTTACTTTTTCTGACATCTGTCTGGAGCAAGAAAAAAAAAGTTTCCCCAACAGGGTACTTACCTTTATTGAGGACTTCGGATCTGAAACTCGAACATGAAAATCTCAGGAGTCAGCCGACCGGCACTTGCGAACTGCTTCTGCTTCGGGCACCATGCGGCAAGAAAGACTAAAGAAAATGGCGTCAGCCACATCTTTTATACCCCCAACGTCAGGGAAGGGGCGACAGCAGCCGACACAGGACCCAGGACTTCGGAATTCAGGCAGACTGAGGGCAACCTGCCAGTAGGATTACCCAAATGTAATGACTGCAACAGTGAACACAAAGAACATCATTAGGTTTTATGTTCTGTCAGTGCGCTTCATTTAACATCAGTACTACACAGGAAAAGGAATATTAGGTTTTACGTTGTCAGTGCGCTTCATTTAACATCAGTACTACACAGGAAGAAATATTAGGTGTTACGTTCTGTCACTGCGCTTGCCTCGCCAACAAAACTCTGAATTAAACTGTAGGTGTTCTCCATAAAACCTTTTGCTGTACAGTCATACAACATGGGGGATTTCTCTGCCTGTACAAGACTGCCTTACACACGAGATCTTTTACTAATACTGATGAAGAAAGATCTACTTGTTTTACCTGCAACCAAATGAAGTTCGCTAAAATAGATGAAGAAATATGCTCAAACAAATGCAAGAACTATTACTAAAATAAGACAGACTCATCAAAAATGCCAGGCTGATGCCTACTCTTGTACTCAAAGAACTTTTATCTTCCAGACTGATTAAGGCCAATAAGGCAGTATTGAAAATGAAAGCTATGTAATCCACTTTTAAAAAAAATATCTATCACCTCAGTCGTGAATCATCCCTGGCCAGTGTTCCATTGCTAATGAACTAAGGTATCCACAGATGCAAAACAGGTAAGCAATAATGGGCTACTGATTTTGTTCAGAACCATCTACAATATATAAAAGTACAATTGTATAGAACCATATCATAAATGCACATGTTCAGTCTTGCAGAAGTTCTAACTTGAGACATCTGCTGCAGAAGAAAGAAAGTCTGGAAATACTTAAGCTCATTCCCATTTTGGACAGCGAATGACCTATAACTTGGGAATCCACATACCAGCGGTGCAATAGTGATGCCCACCCACACAATTTTCAATTCTTTCTTCAGTCTGTCACCTGCAGAGGTTTCGTCTGAAGCCACAGCATTAACCCCTCCCCCAGTAGAATAACCTGCAGAACATTTTCTCCAGATACAAGAAAAACCTGATATGGGTGTCTTATGAAAAGAAAATGCAATGCAGAATACATGACTGAGTGGCATCTCAGATTCTAGGGCTACAAAGATGCCTCACCTGACCAGTCAGCTTTAAGCCTAAGGAGACCTTGAAACACAGTAGATATGGTGCTGGTCTCCCAAGATTCCTTCTTGCATGGAAACGTACGTTTCTTAAGTGAAATGTAGTATTCACAGACAACATGGTTACATCATAGTGGCACTGGGCAAAGGGTGCAGTTTTTTTGCCTTTGACACTTGGGGAGAGCTTTTACTCTCAGTCTGTTGATGGTCGTCTGTTTGAGCTTAGTACGAGGACAGGAGGTGACATTATGTTCCTTCCTTAAATAAAACACGTGCTTTACATGAAAGCCCTTACGTGGGACTTACTTCCTACAAGAAATGCACTTGCTATCCTTAGAAACTGACAACTACCCTGGCACCATAGAAAAACTCCTATTCTACAAATTACCAAAAAACAAAAGGAATCAAGTTTTTCCCAAAAAGCAGGTAATTATTTGTATGCTGGAATCCAGGCTAAACTGATGGACCAATGACGATTAGCATTGACTATAACTATGGACTCATACTGTGGCAAAAAAAGAACTGAAGATGGTTCAGGTGGACTTTCCACTTAAACCACAGACATGCAGACGTCCATTTGGAAGGGAATCCACCCTGGCTGGATAGGAAAGGAAAAAACAGTGAAAGTGTCTGTAAGTCATGTTTTCTGTGACTGAAGTCCCAACAGTTAACACAACTGCAACAATATAGAATATGACGAACATTCTGTTATAACATACTTGCCAGTGAAGAACTGAAGTTCTGAAGAATAACCATAGTTCAAGCATTTTTAAAAGGCAATGCACACAAGGCAAGAAGTTGGTTATAAAATATGCAAATGGGATAACATTTATATTTTGGAATCGCTCTTATCACAGTTTTGGACTAGATGCTATAGATTTTTGGATGATATTTGTATTTTTTTCACTGATACACATGACAATTTTGAATTTTTTTACATTATCAATGTCACTGAAAGTTTGAAATTCACTTATTCACTTGATCAGTATTTTATGAATTATTTACAGTGGAAGTGTACACACCCCTGTTAAAATGCCAGGTTTTTGTGATATAAAAAAAACGAGACCACAATAAATCATTTCAAAACTTTTCCCACCTTTAATATGACCTATAACCTGTACAATTCAATTGAAAAAAGAAACATGTCTAAGAGAAAAAATATAAAAAATAAAAAAACTTACAATACGCTGGTTGCATAAGTGTGCCCACCCTTAAACTAATACTTTGTTGCAGCACCTTTTGATTTAATTACAGCATTCAGTCTTCTTGGGTACACACCTGGCATTAATTAGGGAGACTCTGATTAACCCCAAATAAAGTTTAGCTGTCCTAGTAGGATTTTGCTGACATTTACTCAATTGCCTGCTACAGTAAAAGCCATGGTTCACAGAGGACTTACAAAGCATCAAAGGGAGCTCATTGTTGAAAGGCATCAGTCAGGAGAAGGGTATAAAAAATTTCCACAGCACTGAACATACCATGGAACACAGTGAAGACAGTCATCAAAAAGTGAGGAAAATATATGACAACAGTGACGTTGCAAAGAAATGGATGTATCTCCAACATTGATAAATAGGCAAGATGAAAACTGGTCAGAGAGGCTGCCAAGAGACCTACAGCAACACTGAAGGAGCTGCAGGAATTTCCGGCAAGTACTGGATGTGTACTACACGTGACAACAATCTCCCGTATTCTCCATATGTCTGGACTATGGGGTAAGGGTTGCAAGATGGAAGCCTTTTCTTACACAAAAAACATCCAGGCCCAGCTAAAATTTGCAAAACAATAAATCAAGTCCCTGAAAGGCATGTGGGAAAATGTGTTATGGTCTGCAAAGACCAAGGCTGAACATTTTGGCCACAATTCCAAAAGGTACGTTTGGTGCAAAAACAACACTTCA
Organism: Protopterus annectens; assembly: GCF_019279795.1. Lineage (NCBI taxonomy): Eukaryota > Metazoa > Chordata > Ceratodontiformes > Protopteridae > Protopterus > Protopterus annectens. Next base: position 1,151,182,169 of record NC_056748.1, read on the forward strand.
CATCACCAAAAGAACACCATCCACATGGTGAAGCATGGTGGTGGCAGTCTCATGCTTTGGGGTTGCTTTTCTTCAACTGGAACTGGGGCTTTAGTTAAGGTGGAGGGAATTATGAACGGTTCCAAATACCAGTCACTTTTGGCCCAAAACCTTCAGGCATCTGCTACAAAGTTGAAGATGAAGAGGAATTTCACCTTTCAACACAGCAGTGACCCCAAGCATACATCCAAATCAACAAAAGAATGGCTTCACCAGAATAAAATTAAAGTTTTGGAATGGCCCAGCCAGAGCCTTGACCTAAATCCAATAGAAAATATGTGAGGTGACCTGAGGAGGGCTGTGCACTAGTGATGCCCTCACAATCTGACAGATTTGGAGCGCTTTTGCAAGGAAGAGTGGGCAAATATTGCCAAGTCAAGATGTGCCATGCTGATAGACTCCTACCCAAGAAGGCTGAATGCTGTAATCAAATCAAAAGATGCTTCAACAAAGTATTAGTTTAAGGGTGTGCACACACAACAAAGTATTACTTTAAGGGTGTGCACACTTGTGCAACCAGCATACTGTATGTTTTTTATTTTTTTTTATACCCCCCCCCCAATATAACTGTTCGATTTTCAATTGAATTGTACAGGTTTATAGGTCACATTAAAGGTGGGAAAAGTTTTGAAATGATTTATTGTGGTTTCATTTGTTTATGTCACAAAAACCTGGCATTTTAACAGGGATGTGCACACTTTTTATATTCACTCTATATGCACCTTAAAACCATCAACCATTTTCATTCAAGTCCATCATCTACAGAAACCTGACTTTCTAAAACTCTTATTTACATTTTAATAGTGGTCATCCTAAAGTCTAAAAAATTGTTTAGTCACAGATCAAAATGCTCAGGCTAGCTAGAATGATTTCTGATGACATCTGGTTTGAGAAAAAAAACAGATACCCTGTACCAGATGTTCGAACACAGGGGTTACCCTTTCAATTTGTTATATAAATCAGGAAGTTACACAGGGGAGGAAAGATTTAAACCCATATTGGTTGTGGCCGAGGATTGTAAGACAGATAGAAAAAAAATGGTGGGAATGAACACTGTTAAAAGGACTTTAGTAAGGCTATGGTCCTAAAGTACAGCAGTAGTTCAGGTGCATTAAAAGACATTCACAGGAATTGGAACATTTTTGGAGTGGATATCATTACAGACCACATCAGTGGCCATCCCACATTTGTTTACAAGAGAAGTGAAAACTTGAACAAATGTGAAAGGGAGAGAAATGATACGGGAGAATTAGGAAAAAATAAAAAGTTAGAAACACAGAAATGTGGAATGTGTAACTACTGTAATTTTACCTTGGAGGGAGACAGTATCCCTGCACAATATAATGAACAGGAATTAGAAGTTATGTACTCACCATAACGTTCCATCTGAGTAGGTGACTTCATTTGGATGCAACCTGTGGGTATCGGATCCGACCTCGGATCCGAGCCGGCATTTCAAAAGCTTAGGCTCCGAGCTCCTAGCTCCTCCCTCTTACCCATAACCCCTTGCCAAGCCCTGACTGACCTCAGATTGAGTTTGCCTAAATAATACTGACTACAGTACATGAACAAAGCCTAAATACTCGCTCTATAAAGGTCAGGGGGATGGAGGGGGGGATGGTTGCATCCAAATGAAGTCACCTACTCAGATGGAACGTTATGGTGAGTACATAACTTCTAAATCTGAAGTAGGCAGACTTCATTTGTCTGCAACCTGTGGGACAGAGTCCCCAGCTACCTGAATCTTGGCGGAGTCATGGAAGGATGTTCCGGAGCACCGCTGAGCCAAAGGATGCTCTTCCCCTGGAAACAACATCCACCTTATAATGAGAAATAAAGGTATGAGGTGAGGCCCAAGTGGCTGCCGCGCAGATATCATCCAATGACACACGGGACTTAAAGGCGGCTGACGTGGAGACTGCCCTAGTAGAATGAGCCGTAACCCTCTGAGGAGCAGGTCTACCTGAAGTGTCATAAGCCTGCAGAATACAATTAGCAATCCACCTAGATAGTGTGACTTTAGACACTGCTTTACCCAAAGCAAATTTAGCAAAGGAGACGAACAGCTGATCGGATTGCCTGTGACCAGCTGTTCTGTGAATATAAAATCGCAATTGTCTATGAACATCCAAGGAATGCAATTTGTATTCTCCTTTGTTTGAGTACTTGGGGAAAAAACACAGGTAAATTGATTGATTGGTTGATATTAGATTCTGAAGAGACTTTCGGAAGAAAAGATGGATTGGTCCTGAGGCACACCCTATCTGGAAAGAAAGAAAGGTAAGGCGGCTTGATGCAAAGAGCCTGAAGTTCAGACACTCTTCTGGCTGAAGTGATAGCTACTAAGAAGGCAGTCTTCCAGGAAAGGTACTTAAGGTCTGTAGAAGCTGCAGGCTCGAAGGGAGGAGCAGTAAGGGCTTGCAGAACTAAAGATAGGTCCCAAGGTGGTACAATCTCCTTGACTGGAGGCCTCAACAAAAAAATCCCTTTGAGAAAGGTTTTGCAGAATTTAGCCGTCATGAGGGGAGCTGTCTCATGACCAATGTGATAATGCGAGATGGCTGCCAATTGTACCTTAATCGTGGAAGAACTTGCCCTTGATGAAAGAGGTCTGTTAAAAAATCCAGCACTGCTGACATAGGTGCTGAGAAAGGATCCAAAGTTCTCTGAACCGCCCAAATAGAGAATCTCTTCCATTTACTCCGATAAACCTGCCTGGTGGAAGGTTTATGAGCTGCCACTAAAATGGCCTTGACCGGTGACGAGATACCGGGAGTCCTAATCAAGGATGGAACTGGAGCAGCCAAGCTGTCAATTTCAGGGTGCGTAGATTGGGAACCGAAATTCCCAGAGGGTGGGAGATGAGATCCGGAATCGGATCCAGAATCCAGGGTGGATTGATTTTGTGAGACCATACAAAAGGGAACCAGGGTTGACGAGGCCAGAACGGGGCAATGAGAATCATTTTGCTCCCCAAACTGTTGGCTTTCTGCAGAAGCCTCTGCATCAGAGGTAGTGGAGGGTAGGCATAAAGGAGACCGGGAGGCCAAGCATGCACTAGCGCATCTCTCGGGAATTCCCCTGGTGGGGGAAGCAGAGCGAAGAAATTGTCGCATTTGGCGTTTGAGGGGGAGGCAAAAAGATCGCAACAGGGTTGCCCCCAAACGGCAAAAATCTTCTTCGCTACCTGAGGATTGAGAGACCACTCGTGAGGTGAAAGAATGGTGCGACTGAGTTTGTCCGCAAGGATGTTGGATTTTCCCGGAATGTGCGTTGCTACCAGAAAGCGTTTGGTGTAAATTGCCCATTCCCAGACTCTCATGGCCTCTCGACAAAGGGGATAGGACCTGGTTCCTCCTTGTTTGTTGATGTACCAGACTACCGACATGTTGTCTGTCTGAATCGCAATAGTCCCTGAAGGAAGAACGTGGTGAAGTGCTTGCAACGCTAGGAACACCGTCCTCATTTCCAGGACATTTATATGCAACGATGTCTCTGTGGGGTTCCACGTGCCTTGGACAATCTTTCCCGCAGAATGCCCCCCCCACCCGAGGCAAGAAGCGTCCGTGGTCACTGTGGCTCGGGGAAATGCAGCACAAAAAGGTCTCCCTGTCAGGGGCTCCGGAGAAAGAAGCCACCAAAGAAGGGAATCCTTGCACGCTTTGCTGACCGCTATCGGAGTGTTGAGAGAGGAACTGAGAGGGGACCACTGAACCTGAAGGGTCCATTGAAGAACCCGCATGCGTAAGCGTGCATGAATAAGAAGCGGGATAGCTGCCGCCATTGAACCTAGGGCCCTCAGGACCGAAGCTGCAGTCGGAAATGGTTGCAGGACCACTGCTACATGACACTTCAGGTTGGCAATTCTGTCTGGAGTGAGGAAGGCTCGCATTGACCTGGTGTTTAGCCTTCCTCCTATGAAATCTATAACTTGTGTGGGGTGCAGTAAAGATTTCTCCCAGTTGACAGTGATGCCCAACCTTGGGGCTAGTCGAAGAAAGTAGTCCCTGGCTGAGCACAGAAGATGCCTTGATGATGCCGTCAGGAGCCAATCGTCCAGGTACGGAAAGACCTGTAATCCCTGGAGCCTCAGGTGGGCCGCTACAACAGCTAAGACCTTGGTGAACACCCTGGGGGCTGAGGTGAGACCAAAGGGAAGGACCCTGAACTGATAATGACTGGCTCCCAGCCGGAAGCGAAGAAACCTCCTGGACCGTTTGTCCATGCGAATATGGTAGTACGCGTCCTTGAAGTCGATGGAGCACATACAGTCATTCTCCCTCAAGAGGGGGAGTATAGATTGAAGGGTGACCATCCGGAACTTTTGCTTGGTTACTGACAGGTTCAGCAGGGAAAGATCTAAGATCGGTCTTAAGTCCCCCGTTTTCTTTGGCACTAAAAAGAACCTGTAGTAAAACCCTGACCCGGTTTGATCTGGGGGGACGCACTGGATAGCTCTTTTTTCTAGCAGCTGTCCGATTTCGATAGCTGCTGCCTCCCTTTGGTCGGGTGGAACATCTGGGAGGCTGCGAGATCTGGGAACCTTGTACAGGGGAATTGTATAACCTCTGGATATCACACGAAGCACCCAACGGTCTGTTGTGATGGACTCCCAAGAAGTCAGGTGCCTCGAACGCCCCGACTGCCTCCAGAGACGGACAGCCGGGCAACCCTTCAGGGCTGCTGCGTGGGTCTATCAGAGAAAGGTTCTCTGGACCCAAAGTTGCTAGGAGCCCCCCTGCCTCTGGGACGGCGACCTCCCGTCCTCCTCTGCCACGGAAGGACTGGTTATCCGGAGCAGGTTGGGACTGCTGCGATTTCGAACCACATCTTCTTCTGTCCCTTTTGGTTCTTCGAGAAGGACCTCTGGGGAGCTGAGAAGCGGACTCCGACGGCAGACAGCGTCTTCCCATCCTTCTCGCTCTGGACTAATGTTTCGCGAACAGTTTTGCCAAACAAGGCAGAACCATCGAAGGGGGCATTCGCGAAGGTCGCCTTAAAGGGCTCTGCGAAATCACAGTGGCGGAGCCAGGCCTGTCGCCTCATGACTAGGCCTGCTCCGCTGGCTCTAGCGGCTCCCTCAGTAGCGTGAGAAAGCAGCCGCATAGATGTATTCGAAACTGATCTAAGAGTGGCCATTCGGGTGGAGTATACCTGTTTATCCTCACTCGACGTGGACTCTGGGGGAGATGCAGCGTATTCTTTAATCAGATCCCGCTGCATCCTGATGACGTGTGCCATGTAGTTCAGCACTCTCAACGAGAAGGTTGCTGAACTGAAAACTCACTTCCCGATGCGATCCATCGAGCGGGACTCCTTGCCCGGAGGATGCATAGAGGGACTCTCCTGGGCCAATTCCCTCTTAGTGGCTGCAGCCATCATCATGGCATCTACTGGGGGGCCTTTGCTCCAGTGAGTGCGGTCCGCCGGAGGGGAAAGGATACGGTCAGGACGCTTGGGTACAGGCTCAACGGTGTCCGGATCCTTCCACGCTCTGATGGATATAAGGTCCACCAGAGGGTCGGCAGGAGGGGACACCCAAGAGGTAGATGGGCCCGCCTCGAATGCCTCCAAGAACACAGACTCGCCTGAGGAGGCCTTGGGGCAGACCACCCCCGATCCTCAACATTTCCATAATGTCTCCAAATGAGACGCCTTCAGGGGTGACCTTGGGAGCCCTCCCTTCATCCAAGTCTGTGTCTTGTAACGGACTCGGGGTAGTCCATGTGCCTCCTTTTGCACTTACGCTTCCGAGGTACTTCTTCGGGGGGGCTGTCCGAGGAGTACTCTTCCGCAGCTGGATGTTCCAAGGGAACTACTTGGGACATCGAGGCGGGCTGTCCCTGGGACCGGCTGGTGGGGGCCTGGCCCAACTGCAAGGGAGTGCGGGATGGAGCCGTGGCAGGGACCGGGGGTCCGGTAGTCCTCAACAGTGCCCTTTCCACTACGTCGAAGGCAGAGGGGGAGCCAGCCTCTCTAAACCCAAAGAGCCGACCCCCACTCGGATCCGACGCACGGATCGGAGCCGGAGCCGAGACCGTCGGATCCGAGAGACCGGTGTGCTCCGACCTAGACGGAGCCGAAGATACACCAGCTCCCTCGGACCCGAGGCTCGGTCCTCGGCTCCGAGAGGTCGGGTCCGAAGTACCCGAAGCACTCAAGGGATGGGACGGATCCGAGGTGCGCCGACCTATCGGATCCGACCCACCCCCGGATCCAACTCTGCCCGGCGCCGACAGCTCCGAACCCATGGTATGGGTCGGAGAAGGAGCCAAAGGGGAAAAGTCAAGCCCCTCCCGGATGGGGGGGGGGCTAGGAGCACTCCCATTTGCATTTGGGCCTGGATGAATTTCCTCATCATCCGGTCCATATCTGCTTCACTCATGGAGAATGTGGATCTGGTGGAGGCCACCAAAGCGGACCTAGAGAGCCGCCTTGGGACCTCGCTGAAGGGCTAGCCTCCTCCTCCTCGGGCCCAGGAGAGAACCGAGGGGAGTGGAGCCGAGGAGGAGGAAAGCTAGAAGGCACAGGGGAGGCCCGCTTAGATGGAGGAGCCGAACTGGAGGTTTCAGCTCTCCGTTTGTGGTGCCTCTCCCTGTGCCTCTCCTTCTTCTCTCTCTCTCTAGAAGATTCTCTCCTCCGGCATCTTAGAGGGAGGTTGAGTCCCAGCCGGAGGAGGAGAGCCCACAGCAACTGCTTGCTGAGTAGAAGGGGCAGAAGCCGAAGCGGTATCTGGAGGGAGAAGTCCCGCCAGCACCAGCTTCGACCTCCGCTCCCTCAAAGCTCGGGGGTTGAACCCTGCACAAATGGTACAACCAGATGACAGGTGTTCAACCCCCAAGCATTTAATGCACCGAGTGTGGCCATCCGCTGGGGACAGCTTATGGCCACACTCGGTACATTTAGAGAATACAGCCTTATGGGCTTCAGACATGTTAAGCCCTAACAGGCCTCAAACAAACACACACACACAAACTACGCAAAACCCGAGAAAAGTTTAAAATAAAGAGAGAGGAAGCCTAACACAATCACTTCTAACTAATAAAATTAAAAAAGTTAAGGTTTTTGAAATTTTTCTGTCAAAAACAACTTATCTGCCTAGGAGCTCAGGAATCCGTCGCAACTTGAAAGCGGCAAACGAAATCTGAGGTCAGTCAGGGCTTGGCAAGGGGTTATGGGTAAGAGGGAGGAGCTAGGGGCTCGGAGCCTAAGCTTTTGAAATGCCGGCTCGGATCCGAGGTCGGATCCGATACCCACAGGTTGCAGACAAATTAAGTCTGCCTACTTCAGATCTGATGTTAACTACATGGGCTACCTTCTGCACGAAAGGTGCTATATGCAGACTGTGGATGTTTCTATGTGGGCTAGACCAAACCTCCATTGAAAAAAAGAATACATGACCACTTGTATGATATGACTAAAGAAAATACGAATAATGCTTTATTTAAACAACTTAAGTCTTATCCCATTTTGAATACATTAAAATTTAAGTTTGTGGTAATTCAGAAGGTGTGTATTAATTCTGGGGGTAGTGGGGGGAGAGTCCTTCTGAATATAAAAAGTTGGTCTAGTAGCTCTGTTTGAATTTCACAATGAACCTTGGATTAAACAAACACATTTCTACTATATTTTATACCAACACAGAAACCCTCCCAAACACCATAAGTGACCACCTACCTGCCTACACCCACAGAACTTGTATTCAAATACCCAAAACACATTCCTATAGAACATTCAGAAACCTTGCCCATTTCAACCAAAACATATTCATAAATATCCTAAATGCTCAGAACTAGACCCCCAGTAAACACATTACGCCTGGATGATGTCGTACATTATTTCAACAAGGTCTTTCTAGATACACTAAATAGCCTAGCCCCTACTCACACCAAGAGAACAAAACAACTTTGCTCCCTGGCTAACAAAATAAACTAAACAAGCTCTTCTTTCTAGAGGCCAAGCCTGGAAAGAGTGACGTACAAACAGAAACCCACAAAATGAACTCAACTACAACTAACTTTGTAACAAAGCCAAAAAACAGTCATAAATGACAAGAAATATTTCTAAACACAATTATCCAGCCAAAAAAAACCCCAAAAACATTTGGAAATCTCTTTCCTCCTTCCTAAATCCTGTAACATTGCAAAACCCAACACCTTCTTCTGACAAAGACCCACAGCAAATTGCCCATATGTTTACCTCCTGCATTATCAATACCATTTTAAAACTTGTCAAGACTCATCCCCCAAAATTAAGCTAAACTCTAATAATCTAATGAGCACTCCAAACGTCACTCAAGATTCCCCCGGCTCGCTTTCTTCCCCAACCAGTGAAGCCACTAAAAACAACCCATTAATTCCCCCATTCTCCATACAGCCAATATCCACCTCCCTAGTATTTACACTTCTAACCAAACTAACATCTTGCTTTCTCTCCGATGATAATCTTCCATCTCAATATCTAAAATCTGCAGCCGATTAAATTGCCTATCCTGTCAGTATTCTTGTAAACCAATCCATCTCAGAATCATATGTCCCCAACTCTGGAAAAAATCCATTATCACTCCATTACACAAAGGTTGCAATTCTAATGATCGCTCAAACTATTGGCCTATCTCTATACTCTTACCACTATCAAAAATCTTAGAAAAGTGCATTCATGCTAAACTCCTCAAGCACCTCTGCGACAATGGTCTCCTAGCATGGATTTAGTCCAGAACACTACCACTACAGCCCTACTCTCTTTCACAGATACTGTGAATAAAGATCTTGATGCTGGTGTACTAGCTACAGCAATCTTGTTAGACCTAGCCAAGGCTTTCGACACAGTATCACACCCAAGCTGCTACTACACAATTAGAAAAACTAGGATGCTCTCCTAACTCCCCAATATGGTTTTCTAGCTACCTAAACAAAAAATCTGTCAGATGGCAAAACAATCTGATTACCTGGTCAATAACATAGGTGTGCCCCAAGGATCCATTCTGGGGCCTTTCCTTTTTCAATATTTCATTAATAACCTTCAGAATGCATCCCAACAAAGTACACTCGCTCAACATACTGACAATTCTATTATCTCCTTTTCCAGCAACTTTTTGGATTTCCTTAGAATTACACAAAATGCCCGTACCTCCACAGAAACATGGCTAAATGACACCACTATTACTGAACCCGAAAAAATCTAAGCTCCTACTTTTCTCAACAAAACCAACTTCCAACTTTAAAATATATACACTAAATAGAGAAATTGAACTAGTAAAGACAGCTAAATTATTAGGCATAACTATAGATGACAAACTCACCTTCAAACAGCACATTCTTAATGCAATAAAAAACCATATCAAGCTAGGCAAGCATTACAGACCAACTTTATCTAAATAAACCAAACAAACTCGCAAACATTCCAATTATCCTTTCCTCCTATATGGTAGTCCGATTTTCACCAATCTTCACACATCTCTCAGTAACAAACTGCAATCATGCTACTACAAAACAGCAAAATGTGACTCTGGGATGGCACACCACACACACACCTCTATCAGGCCATATTGGAATTAAATTGGTTGGAATTCCCCAATTACTTACATTGCACTCAAGTTACTGTTGTCCACAAATGGATTTATAAACTTAACAACTGCCCTGCGCTTCATCCCTACAATCTTGTATCCCTACCAGAAATCTTGGGTCTAACAAACCGCTTTTAAGTTTATCTAAATGCAACAGAAGACCGGGACAAAGTCTATATTCCTACTCTATTGCCCTATTATAAAAAGCCCTGCCTTCCTCGGTTACGCAACTAGACTCCCCAAAAACCTTTAAAACTGCACTAAAATGCCACTACCCCAATAATCGTATCTGCTCATCCACAAAAGTTTAAGCCACCTTAAAGAAATAAAAAAATTTAATTACTTCACCTTTACTTTCCCCTCCTCTCATATTCTAAACAACTTTATCTTGTATCATTTAACACATTCTAATCTCTCTCCACTCCTAGGTAATATGTTAAATCCCATAAGCTTTTAAAACAACCTAACTTGACTCAATATCACCCATGTGTGAATGCTTTTTATTGTTAAATGCTGCATGTTATATATTAATACATATTTTTAAACTATGCTCATTGGATATTTTATCTTTAAAGGTAAGGTAGAAGGAGAAAACTGAGATGGAATAAGGTGAAGTCACAAGACTGGAACAACTCCTTTATCAGCCTCAACAAAAGGTTGAGATCCCTCATCAAATCCTCTAAAGCTAGCTATGAAAACAAAATTGCAGCAGATAGTAAAGACAACCAAAACGCCTTCTACAGTTATGTAAAGAATCTCCATGGCAATACCCAGATTTGCTCTGAGCTACTGCACAATGGTACCTCCTATACAGAGCCAACAGATATTGCCAATATACTGGCTGACAGATTCAGTGCTAACTTTACCACCCCCACCCCAAGGACCAATCACAATACCAGTAGATAGCCAGGCACCCAGTATTACTGCTGAACACGTTAAAACAGCACTGTCCAGGGCCAAGAATACAGCTTCTATGGGACCTGACAATATCCCTGGCTGTGTTCTACATTAACTACAGAGTGAACTGGCATCTCACTTGCGTGCCCTGTTCAATCACAGCCTCACCTCAGGCTTTGTCCTTACCGAATGGCACACTGCTACAGTCATCCCTCTCCACAAAGGAGGAGTGACTACAGACCCTGGGAACAATAGACCTATTAGCCTGACAAGTCTGATATGCAAGGCTATGGAATGCATCATCATGGACCTAATAAACAAGGATATAGGGAATCTCCAAAGTCTGGATCCTACACAGTTTGGTTTTGTGAACGGTAGATCATGCCTGCTTAACTTGGTCGACTTTGAATCGGTTACCAGAGCTGTGGATGAAGGCAAGGTGGTTCATACAGCCTACCTTGATCTGGCCAAGGCCTTCAATACATTCCCCACTCAGGAATAATAGAAAAACTCACTAAGATGGGAATCAACCCCTATATTACTAGGTGGGTTGCAAACTGGCTTACAGACAGAACCCACAGTGTGAAAGTAGCTGACTCCAAGTCAGAATGCCGACCAGTCAAGAGTGGAGTCCCACAGGGTTCGGTCCTGGGTCTTCTCCTGTTTGGTATCTACTTTTCTGAAGTCGATTGCAAGTTGGGAGCTATTATCAACTCCCCACGTGATGCTGACATCCTCCAGAAAGGCCTCAATGAGGACCAACGACTGGTGGCAGAACCATGGCCTTAAGCTCAATGCCAAAAAATGTGTAGTCATCCCCCTTGGGAAAAACCTGGTTCCCTTGAATTACCACATCGATGGTAGTCCACTGAACACAGATGACGTTAAAAGAGATCTGGGAACACATGTTGACAGCAACCTCTCTTGACCACTATATTGCCACTGTGGTCAGAAAGTCCTTCTATGTGGCACATCTCATTATTAAGGGTTTTGCATCCAGGAAGAAAGAGGTCACTGTTTCCCTCTAATCTTCTTTCATTAGACCATTCATCGAGTATGATTCCCCATTTGGCATGTACCTCACTAGACATCTGCAACAACTAGAGAGACCGCAAAAGCACCTCACAAAGAGGACCCCAAGCCTTAAACACTTGTCCTATATGGACAGACTCAAAAAACGCCCAACTATTCTCTGTCTCACAGTCTACTTAGAGATGATCTCTGCTTGACTTACAAAGCCATCTGACCCAGCTCTGTTAGAAATGCTACAGCTGAAGAAATTCCAATCCCTCCACACCACATGCTCCAGAGACCTCAACCTCATTACCACAACCAACAGAACATGCTGGAGGGGACAGGTTCATAACCCAGAGACTGCCCATGCTATGGAATAGACTTCCCATACATGTCAAGCAGAGCACCTCACTGGCCCTCTTCAAGAGAAATTTGATGAGTTGATGGGAAATAGAAAATTCACTCCAGTGGCTCTACTCGACAGAGGCACTAGGAACTAAGGTCTGATGGCACGATGCCAGGGTAATCCTATGGGCTAGGCTTGTAAAGGCTCCAGGGCCATTAGCTAAGTTCGCACCTATGAACCTAAAGTTCTCTGTAGCAAATATCTTTGTGGAACCTTTCTCATCGGGCCTCAACTGAAAATGGGTTTCTGACTCAGTGGACTTTCCCAGTCAACAAATGTCAACCAATAAATAAATAGATACATAAATATTAGTGTGTCTTTAAATTGTCAGCAAATTTATAAACTTCAATAACTTTTAGAACATAAAATTTAACAGACATATTTATAGACATTTTAGTTGCATTTCATAAATGAATACAACATTTGACAATGTATTACATATTTAATTTCAATGGGATAACAGAGTCAAAATTTGGAATGGATGACAATTGTTTAAGAGTTACATTGCTTGATGCATTCATGCTATGAAGAAGTCCAGTGCAAGGACGAAAGTGCTTAGCACAAGTTACCAAATTACCTGGTGATCTTCTCTTGGCTCTGCTCTGTTTTTGTGTTTGGGAAGTTATGAAAGGCAAACTAGACTTCTTAGCATGAATGTACTTACAGAAAGTATGGCATACAGTAGATGACAAACATCTCACACCATTTCATAACACTGACATTGAAAAGAATTGAATTCATTCAGATTCACCAGATATTTTCTATCCCTATTTAAAGGAATGTAACTATTCACTGTGCCCATTTGGCTTCAATCTTTGTAGACAAATACTTGTAATTACAGGTTTCAAGAGAGCACAGTGATGGATGCATATATCTACCACAAAGCACTCCATAAAGTTATTCTTTCAAACATGTGACCTTTTGTTTCAAACAGGAAGACAGAATGGGGCACAGTTTAACTGTCCATGGTTACAGTGAGGCAGAAGACCGAGTATAACCTCCATAAAATATTTATTCAAAAGTACAATGAAGTACATGAATTTACTGTCAATGTACAGACAAAAAAATGCACCTGTGGTGGAGACTAATGCTAGACATAGACCACAATCAGTCCATCTAAAAGTCGCCACTGTTAGTCCATCTAAAAAGAATACTAAGTTTGAAAAACGAATTATTCAGCCATGACAGTCCAGACTCAATAGCTCTGGCTTGCAAGAAGAGATGAATTACTTGGATAACCAGAAATGTAAACATAGAACAGGCTGTTTATCTTTCCCATTTTTCCCGAACGACAGACTGCTTTGACAGTTATATGAAATGGACAATTAAGATTGAAAAAGCTGACCCAACAGCCAGACCTAGTGTGAGGAAGAAAGACATGACGACTCCGGTTGCCTCTGCTAGTTCTTGCTCTATCACCTTTGGTCCATAGATCATGGCCAGTGTTCCCAGGTAGCCATTGCTCAGCCCAAGGGCACAAGTGAAAAGGATCGGATATAAATCACTTTTAAACACAACAGTGTTAATATAATTACGTGGTTGGTAGTTGCACAACATAAACAAAGGGATAAAAACAGTCCTGGAGAGAACTAATATAGGCAAAAACTTGCTCTGTGGACCAGGGACCTGAACCCAAGCTGTCATCTGTCGACCACACCAGTCTGCAAAGTTGTATAAAAGGAAACTTGTGAGTGGGGCAAAGTACTTGCTGGACCATATATTTCCTGAATACCTGTGCATAGAATCGATGTTAGAGGAAATGGATGGAAAAACTATGATAGAAATGAAAAATACGTAAAAAACGCTAAACCCTAGCACATATGTCTTTGATAGGATAGGCAGCAGTGGAGGAACTGTTGGACTTTTAGGTACTCTTCTTGCTGCAGAATGGGTAGAAGAACGCAAGTGTGACTCCTCTTCACTGGAGTTGCCATTTCCATGACTGGCAGAGAGTAGTTTATATTCTGCTCTTTTAATGTAGTACCTAAACAGCATAAAAAAAATAAAGCTTTAACATCTTTAAGAACTATGATTTTTGTCTATTTTTACAGTAAATATAAAATCAGTACTAATCTAGTGTGGAATGTAGTAAATCATATCCTTCCAGGAAGACATGACTACAACCACTAATATTAACAGACAACACCACACATCCTTTACCTCCATGGAAACAGATACAATGAGAATACCGAACATAAATGCTATCAAACAAAATATTCTGGGAGTTGTTTTGGCATACTACCACAAACTGCTATACAGAAATTCAAAATAATTATAAGAAGGCAGCAAAAACACAAAGCATGCATTATCCTCCTTTTCAAAAAATATTTATTTTGCCATGCTTTCTTCTTAGGCTCTCTAAATTAAAATATTTGAACAGTGTAGTTGTAGTCATTAATGAAGTAGCAAGAGAAAAAGCATGTCACTGCCAATGGAAAAGAACGAAGCCAAGATGTAGTGAATCTTCTGGTAATGTTGGACTCCTTAATTTCTTTAATGCACCATCTTCATCTCTAATGCTTTTGAAGTAATTAACAAATCCACAAGTGCAAAATAAAAAATTGGAAAGTCAAATTTTGTAAACAGGCAGATATGTTTACCATACATTCAGACACTAGGTTCTCACCATAATGGCAGGTGACTTAAAGTGGACTGATCTTCATATTAGTGGTGCGTTAGGGGCTCACACATTGACCACAGAAATAAACACTGTACACCCACGTGGAACACAGCTGCAGCTACGTAATACAAGCAGACACGGCTTTGTTTTCTACATAGGTTCATAAATATACACTAGGCTAATAAGCACCAAGGCCTTTATAACCTAGCCATGCAACCCAATCAAATTGCATCCCCTTGTAACACGTGTCCGAACTGGACAACTATATTAATTAGGAGAGGTATGTTAGGGGGTTGCTTTAAAAAGTTATTTGTCGGGGGGGGGGAGTATGTTAGTTAAGGAGTCTTTTAGAAGAATCACGCATAAGGCATTTTTAAAAAGCCATACAAACAAGAACACTCTATCTTAAACAGTACATCTGCCAAAAAGAGAGGTGAGGTAAGACTAATTACTATTCTGTATCCCCCATGATAGGCACTTTAAACTCACACCCCATGCCTTACACACTAACTCTATGGTTGTACATCTTTAAGAAAAAATAACACGCTAAGAAAGGTGACAAGCTGGCTAACAGAACTACAGTTTTAAGAAAGAGTCAACATGTGTTAAAATATTTCAAGAGAAATACAACACTTACGAGTCAGACTAGGGGAACTGCCAATTCAAGTTATCCTAATAAAGGGAAAAGAGGACACCCCTGCTTGGTTCTCCTGTTCAAACACAACGTATTAGACAGGAACAATCTCACTTTAATTATTGCCTGTGATCTTTCATATATCCTCCATTTAACCTTACTATTGCAACAGGGAATGCAAATGCTTCCACTGCCCATCTTATAGAATTGCTTACTCTGCTAAATGCTTTCTCTGCAACAAGACCCAACAATAACAGTGGTATTTTCTTAAATTCTGCTTCAAAATGGGTCATCACTGTTCTAGTAATGTTATCAAATGTCTGCCTCCCCCACAAAACCACATTCATCCATATTTGTAAATTTTGGAACACCTTTGATATTTGTTTAGCTAGTATAGACAAAAACACTTTACAATCATGGTTTAAAATTGAAAGGGGCCTGTATAAAGCTGGGTCTTTACTATCCTTACATATACAGCCACTACAGCTTTCTTCCAAGATGTTAGTGCTTCTCCTCCTTTTAAAATATTGTTAAACAAAATCTTCCAGATCTTTATCACTTTTCCCTCCTAACTTCTAAGCTTCCACAGGAACACCATCTGTTCCTGGAGACTTTACTGAAGTGTGATCATACATTACCATTTTTATCCTATCCCCTCCTATCTTAATTGTTAGCTGTTAAGCCTAATCTACTTCTAAGATGGCATAATTAAATCTTCCACAAATATTTCCATTTAGACTATCTTGATTTCTATATTTCCCTGCTTTATACAAATTTTCAGAAAATTTATGAAATATGTCTAAAACCTCAGAAGAATCTCTGGTCATTTTTCTTGCTATAGACTCCCTAACTTTGAAAACGAGAAATGAAGGTGCGGGGGAAGACCATGTAGTCAGCAGCACAAATGTCACCATAGCAAGCTTAGAATGAAATGTACCAAGTATAGCCATAGCCCTTGTAGAGACATTGGATTTGTGATGAGTAGTAGCCAGCTTGGTTTGGTCGGTGAGACTGCCATCCAGACTCCTCATCGCTTCCTGCAAACCACGCCTGAGCACTGGGTGTGTGAGGAGGGACAGGAGTACTGCCCTGCAATGTTGATGTGAGAGGGGTCTCCTCCCCTCTCCACTCTACTTCCTGGGACTGACTGCCTGCCCATGCCCCCCCCCCCACCCTGCCTGGGAGGCGTCGTGGTCAAAAAGCGCCTGGAGGGGAAAACAAAGGGTCGCCCCTGATCCAAATTGTCTGCCGCCTCTGGGCGTCTTCACAATCCTCCTCCTCTCTGCCTCTGGAGGGAACGGAGCTGAGAGAGGGTAAGACTTTGCGATCTCCACATCTCCTCCCTCCTCTTTCCTCTTGGGATACCTGGGATAAGGGGAGTGGAAATCATGCCCCGACGGTCGGTCAGAGTACACCTCCTGTTCACAGCGGTATCTCCAGAGCAGCAATGCCTGTACCTGCTCTACTCGCCCCCCGGCCCGCCTCTGAGATGAGCGCCGTTGAAACTTAGGTGCGCGCTTGCCCGATCATCATGCCTAGACTCCTTATTAGGAGGGCAGACCCGACCTCCGGGCCGAAGTCCAGTCTTCTTAGCCGCCGGATCCGACAATTAATCCTTTGAGGATTAATTTGTTCTTCCTCTCCTGGAGGACTCTGGATGTTTGCGCCAAGGCAATAGGCGCTGCAGTGGTCGTCCGTTATGGACATTTTGAACCCACTGTGCACTTCTTAAACCCAGAGGGTTTATGTTCTTTAGACATAATGTAGAAAAATATAGCACAACAGTAGATTAAGCGTTTGTATACACTAACTCTGAAAAAATATTAACCAAAGAACTTTTTTTTTTTTACAAGAACAGTAAAGAAAGGAAAAGGGAAACAAGGAGGGTCAAGACCCTCTAACTCAAACAGGTACTTGACCCACACACACAAAGGCCCTCTAACTTAAACGGGACCTTCTGACAGGAAAATTTAATCAAAACTCAATAAAAGAACAAGAAACACAAAAACAGCTTTTGGGTTGAAAAGAGTGAACTACTGACAGGAAAAGAGACTATAAATATAGTACTTAGCCCAGCCAATGTTGAGACCACGTCCAAGCTCTGTAAGCAGCAAACGAGATCTGGGGGATTAGTGGTGGTGCATCCTGGGATAAAGATAGCTCAGCCAATTAGAGGCGAGATAGGATCACATAACATCAGTCCTTTCTAGTTTCTGATGCCCAAATCATTGTGCTCAAGAGCAATCTTTCTAAACTCATGCGAATTATCTAGAAACTCCCCTATTTTCTTTAGCACTCTGCATTTCTGCCACTTCTTGTTCTACCAGACTCCTCTTATTCTACAATACTTTAACCTTTGGCAGCCATTTAATTCTGATCACTTCTTAACCATATCTATTTATCTTTTATTTATACCCTGTTTTTAAACTCTATTTTTATTTTACCACACTCATTAGCTATAACTTCTAAAGATACTTCCATCTTCCTTAACTTATGAATAATTTCCACTATCCATTCCCTAAATTCTTTTTAACGTGTAGGTGGGAAAGTGCCACTGTCTCATTTTTACTGCATCACCCTGCATTTTTAACTTAGTTTTTATTGGTACAGGATCTGAAATAGTTATTCTATATGTGTTGAAGCTTTCAATTAAATGCAAATGTTCCTGTGAAATATAATTTCTATATAGTCTAGGCCAGTTATTGTACCTTAGGGAATAATATGTAATTTTTGTCCTAGTTCCTGTTTCTGAACTCACACCTTCTACACCAAATATTTTCATATATTTCTTCAGCAAATCTACCTTCTTTTGATATATTTTCCCTCCTAGGTCCCCATGAAACATCTTCACTATTGCAAATCAAGTTCCAGTTCCTACATACAAGTAATACTCCCTGCTGAAAGCGGATTATTTCTTTCAACATTTTCTTAAGCTCCACAACAGCAGTTTTTGGTGGAATATAAATACACCCCAGAGTAACCTTCCTCCCTTGCCAATAGATCCTTACTATTACAAATCTACAATTACTGTTTTTTTTATCCTCTTATCACTACTGGAGTACCTTTTCACAGCAAACAACTCTATTGTTATGGTTGAACAAATTAAAAAGAACAGAGTGCAACCAGTCTTTTCTTGCACCCATACTGCACTACAATTATACAACATGCCATTAAAATGCTGCAAATAAACAGGAGATGTCAGTAGAGAAAATACTATGAAGACAACAGCAGTTTGATTGCATGCCTACCCTCATGACAATGCTAGGCTCACTGAATTGCTTTCTTTGATTTGATTAGTTTAAATTAGTTTGTTGTAACCACATGGACTTGCACGATGTAAGGCAGTGGTGCACTGAAGTGGGTTTTTGATTTTCCCCACTGTCATGAGACAATAGATTTTGTGAATGTATAAAATGCAATGTGTATAAGCTCCTACATAAAGTGCACAAAGGTTTTCATTGGCGGAAAAAAGTGCGTTTTTAAGCATTTTCAAGTTATGCATTTTGATAAAGGAAAATCAGTGCTGCACAACTTGTTTTTGATGCCATGACTGAATATAAGGAAAGTCAGTTTGATGGCCCACTGTTACAAGTGCTCTACAAACCTGTACTACAATATTTTAGGGATGGACAGCATAGTGAACTATGAATTCAAAACATACATAGAACCTACAGCAAACATTTGCTGGACCAGTGTCAGGGAAAAACTACCTGATGCCTTGTAAACATTGATCAGTTCGCAAAGTTTTGAAATGTGAACAAAAGATAAAGGTCTGAGGAATTACGAAGGTACAGCTGTTACCCTACAAGACAGTTACTGGGCAGAATCATGACAGAAAAGGTCTGCATTCAGCAATCCAGTGGAAAGAGTTTGTTCACCCACTACAGGGGCCATTCTGTTTAGTGCTAAATAAACAGCTGGTCTCATTTTTTGATATTTTTAGTTTTAGCAAAACATGCAAATAATTATCTGTATCTATCTTGTGAACAAAACACTATCTTCCAATTTGGAATTTGGTAGAAGCAAGGAAGCTGAATGGACACTTGTGTAACTAAAATTACCAAAACAATACATGTTTGAATGATCACTGCCCTGAAGCTTTGGAAGCTGGACAACTGCTATACTCCCTGGCAGGATCACTGATCAATATGGATTAACATATTCCTGTTTTAAGGCAATGTCAGTGACTTAACGTTTGACCAACTTGCCCATTACTGTAAGACAGTCCTTCTGTATTGTACAGCTAAAAAACAAAAGGATGGTGTCTAGATTTAGGGATGTCACTGACCCCCTTTACTCAGTCCTCATTAGGCCAATCACTGAATATGATGCTCCCTTTGGCATGCATCTGTCCAGAAACAAACTGTAATGCCCAGAGATACCTTACCAATATGATAGAAGGTCTAAACAACACATCTTACATGGACCAACTCAAAACTCTATCGCTATACTCTGTATCCTACAGACTGCTAAGAGGTGACTTGTCTTTGGCATACAAGACATCTTCAGACCCAATGCTGATGGATTTACTGCAGCTAAACCTCTTCTGCAACATCAACAGAATGGTTTGAGGGGATGGGTTTATCTCGCTGAGGATACCACTACTCTGAACAAACTCCATATCCAAATAAAACAAAATCCATCTCTGTCTATATTCAAGTGCAACATGGATCTATCGATGAGAAAAAGAAAATTTATCCCAGAACTGCACCCAGTACTGCTAATGGAGAAAGGCAGCTTCTAAATGCTTTACCCATGCATGGATCCCCTCAAATTATCTATGGTACGATCCCAGTTATTCTCATTAGAGGTAATGTATAACTATAGACCATGGGACGGGTAAGGACAATCTCTAACCAAATGGGATAGGTTAGAGCACAAAACAGAAAACTGGTTAAGATTAAAATGGCTAATAAGGGCAGCTAGCATAATAACTAACCATGAACCTATAACCTGATGTACGAAGAAAAATCAGTAAATAGCCCATGGTCTTTATGGAAAATAGACTCCCTACTGTAATGCTGAGTGCTGACAAACAGAAAAAAAACACCAAAAATGCAGGAGAAGACCAAATACTGACCCCACCACCCAAATACCTCCCTCCATACCTTCCAAACTTATACACAAACTTTGAGATACCACAACTTGGAGAAAATGGGAAAATTCCCAGAAATTGTAATCTCAGACTTAGTATGTGAAAGTCCAGATACTCTGCCATTCAGTCTCAGCATTATGGGACTTGCTACAGCAGGTTATGACATTTAAAACTGTTAGCCAGAAAATAATGCAAGGTTCACAGCATGTAAACTCTGCAGCTCAGAAACTCTTCTAGTTAAAATAACTGCCAGGAAGAAAACAGACCTAGTGGCAGCTGATGGTCCGCTGTGGGGAATGGGAGTGGAAAAAAAATTCAACTACCAAGGTTAGAACTGAAGCAGCTCCAGGAAAAGATGGAGAAGCTTGCATTGTTTGCTGAAAGGTTCCTTCATAACAGGATGACACAAGAACCACTTCACAAACTCCCTCAAATCAAACTACTAAGGTTACCTATAAAAACGAGATAAGGGAGCTATATCCTCTTGCTTTAACAAAAAAACAAACAAAAAAAAAACCTTTTGAAGTAGTGGAACTGGAGAGAATGCACAGACTTCTTAAAACGTCAGTATTCTAGCCCATCACTTGCGTATTTGATAATTTTCTTGAGACACAAGCACATTTTGAACTGATCTGTCTATGCGACAGCTAGATCCTTGAAGGAGTGGAGATTGAGTTACCACACATGATGTTGATGAAACAGACTAAACTAAGACTACCTGTGAGGACAATGCCTGTGCCTGGTAAAAGGAAGGTCTCTAAGAGAAGGTACACAGATAGCCAGCACAGACATTCAAACAACATATTTCTGTAAGTAGTCTCACAACATTCACTTTACATCATCTATAATCATTATGTTTTGGCCACATATCAATTTGGTATCAAAGCATGTGCCACATAAAACTAAATGGACATGAATGCTACAGCTCATTCAAGTTACATCATCCTTCATTCACCAATGGACATGACTGGCATGGCGCATTCAATTTACATCATCTTTCATTCAATGGACATGACTAGCATGGCACATTCAATTTACATCATCTTTCATTCAATGGACATGACTAGCATGGCACATTCAATTTGCATCACCTTTTATTCATCTGACTGACAATGCAACATCTACCTCTTCTCAATGGCTGTCAGCAGCATCTGTTCGCAATCCTTACCAGTCTATTTCATGTTAAGTAATTCCTTTAAGTCACCTTCACAACGTTTTAAAGAATCCAGAAGGAGATGAGTGAACTCAATATGCCTTCCATCATAATTTTTTTAACAACAAATAACATTACTTTACTGGTCAACAAGGCTGAGTTAGAATGACTGGTACATTCACTTCAGCACACTCAAGAGATCTAATGCTCTCATGGTGATGCCTTTAATCTGTCTGCATCTTCAAACTGTGGAACTGCTTCCTATGGAATGGCTAAGTGATAACCAGCTTATCCTAAACTTCCAAAAACTAAGCTACTCCTCTTTCTGCCCAAAAATAATGACCACTTTAAGACTACCTTCTCTGTCTCCTCACTGAACAATACCATCATAAATGTAGACACCAACACAAAACTGCTTGGAGTGACTATTGATGACTAGCTAAAATTTTATCTTCACATACACCATGCAATAAAAAAACTAACCAAAAATGGCTTGCTTTACTGTAACTCAAAATTCCTCTCTGCTGAATCCAGACACACCCTAGCTCAAGCCTATCTCCTTCCCAGCCTCAACTATGGATCACCAGTCCTTACCAACCTCAAATCCTGCCTATTCTCCAAGTTAGAACAAACCTATCATAAAATTGCAGCCAACTTACCAAATCCTACCCACCACTGCACTCTCCACAGACTAAAATGGCTTGAATTCTCCCACCATCTAAAACTATCCAAACTACACTTAACCCACCTCATACTTAATAAACCCACTGCTTGCCTCTCTCTCACCAATCTAATTTCCTACTGTTCCCCTTCCTCATCCCCTCTGCAGTTCAGAGAAACTGCAGCTCGAAACACGTACACCAAAATGAACATAGGTAATCTCCTTTATAAATCATCCATAACAAAAATTTGGAACAACCTCTCCTTAAACTTATGAAACATCACACAAACAAACAGCTTTAAAAACAGAACTAAAACACTTCCTCCAGAAAATATGGATCTGCACCTACCGGTATAGTACAATTGTGTACACTTACCATAAGTGTATATGTTAAAGTGTATTCACTGTTGCAGTCATCACATTTGGGTTATCTGCCTGCAGGTAGCCCTCAGCTGGCCTGAATACCAGAGTCTTCTGATTTCTGCGTCGGATGCGGTCACTTCTTCCATGACGTCAGGTCATCAGGGGGTATAAAACATGCAGCCGACGCCATTACATCAGTTTTTCTTGCTCCAGATGTCAGGTGCCCCCACAATAGGAAGCAATTATATGATATGGCACACCCCCATCAAAAAGCAAATACACATTAAAAAAAATATATATATATATACCAAACAAGAAGGAAAGGTAGAGCCAAGAGAAGTCAGGGGGCTGGATGGAGGGTAACCAGGACTGCAACAATGAATACACTCGAACATCTACATTTATGGTTAAGTGTACACAACTGTACTATGTTCTTCGTGTTTCACTGTTGCAGTCCTCACATTTGGGTTGATTCCCAAAGCTAAGGAAGGGAGGAGGTAGTCAAAGAGCATTAGGGTCAGCTATTAAGCCCTGCAAGACTGCTGTGGCAAATCCAGCTCTGGATTTAGAAAAGATAGGCAGGTGGTAATGCTTGGTGAAGGTATGTACAGAGCTCCAGGTGGCAGCTTCCAGGATGTCCCTGGTAGGGACTCCGCTGAGAAATGCCGTAGAGGTAGATGCAGCCCTGGTAGAATGTGATCTTATCCCCAGTGGGGTAGGTTTTCCATGGTGCTTGTAGCAAAAATGAATGCAATGGGCTATCTATTTGGAAATGGTTTGCTTTGAAATGTCCTTCTCCTCTGCCCCTGCAGCAAAGCCAACTAACAGCTGATAAGATTTTCTGAGAGGCTTAGTCCTGTCCAAATAGAATCTAAGTTGTCTGTGCATGTCCAGAGAGTGCAGTATCCATTCTCCTTTGTTTTGTGGATTACGGAAAAAAGTAGGCAAATGGACTGGTTTAGGGCCACAACGGACACCACCATGGGCATAAAGGAAGGATTGGTCTCGAGGAAAACCCTGTATGCATGGAAGATAATGAAGGGTTCCATTGCCATGAGGGCCTGTAATTCAGACACTCTTCTTGCTGAAGTGATGGCTAGAAGTAAGGCTGTTTTCCAAGAAAGGTATTTCAACTCAGCTGTTGCAGCTGGCTCAAAGGGGGAAGAGTGAGCTTTTCCAATACAAAGTTAAGGTCCCAGGCTGGAGTGGGAGCTCTCCTGGGGGGAGGGGTCTTACATTTTTGGCCCCTCTAAGGAACTGTTTTAGCAAGGGGTGAGAGAAGAGGGGTGGCTCAATATTATAATGTGCTGAAATGGCAGAGGCATGAATCTTAATTGATGAGAAGGATAGGCCCTTGTGGAGCATTTCTGTTAAGTGCTGTAGAATATGAGGCAAGCTGGGCACAGTTGTGCCCATCCCCTCAGCCTGACTTCAGGAACAGTATCTTTTCAACTTTTCAGCATAGGATTTTCTGGTACTAGGCCTCCTTGCCTCCAGAATGACATCCCACACCTGCTTACTGAGGGATGCTAGAGGAGAGCTCATGGAATTAGCCAGACTGCAAGGTTCAGGGTTTGAAGCTGAGGGTGCAGAATCTGGCCCGCCTGCTGGGACAGCAGGGGGAAGGAGTCTGAGGCAGATGCCATGGTTGTAGCAGTGTCAGACTGCGCAAGAGGGGGTACCAGTGCTGGCGTGGCCAGTCTGGTGCAATCAGTATCGTTCTTGGCTTGCCCTGTTTGATCTTTAGTAAAACCTTCAAGAGGAGAGGCAGAGGGGGGAAAGGCATAAACCAAGAGGCTGTTCCCAGGTAAAGGACAGGGTATCCACTTTGCAAGCTTGACTGTGGGGAGTTCTGGTGCAGAATTTGTTCAATTGGTAGTCCTGAGGGGAGGCAAACAGGTCTGCCTCTGGGGTCCCCCATTTGTTTCTCAAGAGGTTGAATATTTTGGATTCTAGTTTCCATTTGTGTGTGTCCATGAGAGTTCTGCTTAAGTCATCTGCCAGTGAATTTAGTTTGCCTGGCAGGAATTGAGCTTGTAGATGCACTTGGTAGCTCAAGGCTGTGCTCCACAGAGCCATGGCTAGTCTTCAGAGAGGGTAGGAGTGGGTTCCCCCCCTGCTTGTTTATATACCACATAACTGTGGTGTTGTCTGTCTTTACCAATAGTTGTCCTGGAAGAATAAGGTATTTGAAGGCAGTCAGAGCATTCTGTACAGCTAACATTTCTTTTTGATTGATATGCAGGGGCATCTGTCTTGGGTTACATTTGTCCTGAATGCACTGCCCTGCCATATGAGCCCCCCATGCATAGTCTGATGCGTCTGTTAGGGTTTGTGCAGCAGGGGGTAGAGTGAAAGGGAGTCCCTTGTTGTGGTAGCAGGCCTATGCCCACCAAAGGAACTCTGCCATTGTTTCCTGGTCCTGAGAATGTTGACACCATAGACTTTTTAGATACCATTGGAGTTTCCTCATATGCAGTCTTGCATATGGAATTAGCAGAATGCAAGAAGCCATGAACCCCAGAGCTTGAAGTATTTTCCTTGCAGATAGCTGGGTTTTTGTGGCCAATAGTTTGAAGTAGGTTGTCAAAAAAACTTGATTCTCCGGAGTGAGGAATGCCATCTGGGAAGTTGTGTTCAAGCTTGCTCCCAGGAATACAATCTGTTGGCAGGGTACTAGGTGAGATTTCTTTCTGTTGATGGTGTACCCCAGTTAGGTTAGAGGTTTCTTTACAAATGCCAGGTGTTGTAATAGCAAGTCCTGGCTTTCTGCCCGAATCAAACAATCGTCCAGGTATGGGTAAATTTGAATATTTCTCTGCCTGCAAAATGCAATGGCTGGAGCTAGACACTTTGTGAACACCCTGGGCACAGTAGATAAACCAAAGGGAAGTGCAGAGAACTGAAAGTGCATGGAGCCTGCCCTGAAACATAGGTATTGTCTGCAGGTATGCTTCTTTAAGTCTAGGGTTGCAAGCCAGGCATCCTTGGCTAGCATAGGAAGAAGCTGTTGAATAGTTAGCATTTAGAATTTTGGAACCACCAAAAAGGTGTTGAGAATAGAGAGGTCCAGGATAGGACGCCAGGAGTTTTCTTTTCTGGGTACCAGAAAAAGTCTTGAATAAAGACCTTGACCCCTTAGTTCTGATGGGACAGGTTGAATAGCCCTGATACTGAGGAGAGAGAGAGCCTGCTGTTGGGCCTCGCCCATTGATTTGGGGGGAGGTCTGGCCAACCATTTAGGGTTGGTAGTGTGTGGAAGTGGAATCTGCATCCTCTGGAAACTATGTTCAAAACCCATTTGCCCTGGGTAATGAGTTCCCAGTTTTTTGCATTCAGGGCGATCTTTCCTCCTAAGGGAGCAAGTAGTTCAGCAGGGCTTGGAAGGGTTAAGGTTAAGTCATTGTGTCATTTTTCCGTAGGGGGGTTGCTTACTACTCCCTGCTTTGGAAGTGGGAGCCCCCCACTGCTTATATCTGTGTGTAGCCTGAGACTGAAGTGTTGGTGGTCTGCTGTTCCTGGGTTTGGACTGAGAAGGCCTGGAAGGGACTGGAAAGGACCAGTTCTTTGAAGGCCAATGCCTACTGAATCTGGGAGACTGTACTTGTAGAAAATCTTTAACAGTTTGCATAGATTTAGCTTTTTCCTCCATCCTTTTGAGGACTTCCTCTGCTTTGTTGCCAAAAAGGCGGTCTTGGTTTAAGGGTGCATCCAGTAATTTAGCTTTATTATCTGGCAAGTTTTGTTCCTTAAGCCAAGCATGTCTTCTAAGTACAGACCCAGTGACAGCAGCCCTGCAAAATGCTTCTAAAGCATCAAAACCACATTGCAAAGTAGGTTTACCAACTTGTTCTTCAGAATGCATAAAATCTTGAAGTCTTTGTGTTCAGCACAGTCAGGAATCAACATAATTTTCTGGCTAAGTAGTCCCTTAATATGCTGCTAATACTTTAACATATGAAACTGGCAGTTTAAAGCCTTAATGGCCAAAGCAGCAGAAGTGTATACCTTCTTACTCAATCTGTCTAAGGCTCTAGAATCTCTATCAGGAGGGGTAGGATTTTTGGCAGCAGTAGCCTTAATGCCTTTTGGTCCTTGGGAAATGGTGTCTGGATCCGTAGTAGGATTCTTGAAGAGGAACTTGGAGAGTCAGGTATTCTGTAGTACCAGTCAGGTTTTCTGGGAGCTGGAGGTAAAGTGTCTGGGTTAAGGCTAGATTCCAAGAAAACCTCATCTACAACAGCCAGAACAGGAGGGACAGCTAGAGGCCTGTGTTGAGACAGGAGTAAGAATTCCCCAAGTCTCTTTTTGGACTCAGAATAGTCCTGGCTTTCCCAGTGGAAATGCTCCCTAAGAGCATGCAAGGTTTCACCGAAAGAAAAATCTTCTGGAGGGGGAAGCAGAGGGAATGGAATCCTCTGCATCCGAATCCTCATAAGTAGATAAGGGCAAATCCTGGTAATCAGAAGGAGCAGAGATATCAGATTCCTGATCAGAAGAATCAGAAAGAAAATCAGTTCTAGGTCTCATAGGGGGAAGGCTGGCTTCCCCTAATTAAGGTAATAAGGTCTTCAGCCATTCTAAGCATTTGTTTTTGAGGCATAAGGCCCTGAGACAGCAGTTTGGTCATCGGTTTTCTAGGCATAGTGCAAGTTTTAGGCCTGAGGAATTCGGTACTTCTTGTTGGAAATGATGCCAGATTAATATGAAAGTCTGTATTCCTGAATACACCCTCAGAAGCTGGTGCCTTGCACAGCAGCTCTGGACCTATCCAAGGTAGAGACATCCGCAGGTTCCATAGTCGAAGAAGCATCTTGCAGCATACCAAACTCTGAATGGGTCTCAGTAGAGGCCTGAAAATCTGTAGTAGCTGGTATCAGGGGCTGCAAAAGCGCATAGAGTACAGGCAGACTGGCGACTCTTAACGGAAGCATCGTCGGCAGTTTTGGACCTATGCGGTCTGTCTTTATCCTTATGTTTTTTCGGAAGAACGGTAGTCAGATGGCTTAACAAAGCTATTTCGGAGTACGGAGATAGTGAATGAAAGTATTTAGCTACAAAAATAGCCTGACGACGAATAGTTCGGGCGTTGAACAATGCACAAAACTGACAGTGAGGGATGTCGTGGTCTGGGCCTAAACAGGTGACGCACTACAAATGAAAATCTCTATGAGGCATTTGCTTTCCACAGGCAAGACAATTGTTAATTTTTCCTGACATCGGTTAGAGCAAGAAAAAAGGATCCCCAACAGGGGTACTTATCTTTTTTGAAGACTTCGGGTCTGAAACTCGAAAACGAAAATTTCAGGAGTCAGTTGACCAGCACTTGCAAACTGCTTCTGCTTCAGGCACCACACAGCAAGAAGGATGGATGTAATGGCATCGGCTGCATGTTTTATACCCCTGACGACCTGACATCAAGGAAGGAGTAACAGCGTCTGAAGCAGAAATCTGAAGACTCTGGTTTTCAGGCCGGCTGACGGCTACCTGCAGGCAGATAACCCAAATGTGATGACTGCAAAATTCAAACACCAAGAACATCCTACTTGACCACTCCCAGACTGCACAGAACATACTTGATCCCAACAATTCCTGACTGCAAATTACATAGTCCTTTATTTTTTTCTCAAATTGTATGCAACTCTACTTGTATATCTCTCTGTATTTGTTTGCAACTATCTTGAATTTTTCTTTTGAATATACTTTACCTAAATAATACTCTGATATGTGCAGTTGTGTAAAGTATCACTGTTGGAGCTTTTCTCCTCAGGTCTCCACTGAAAATGGGCTTGTGCTCAGTTCCACCAACCCGGTTAACAAATGTGAAATAAATAAATAAATATAGTAAGCCACCACCAAACACTCCATCACTTTATGCTAGCCTTCAAATTCTCTATGTTAAGAAAACATTCCTACTATGTACATCCCCATAAGGAGAACTCAGCAAGCCAACCAACCTAACCTTCAGCTGAACCATTTGCTCACTCTCTAATGTCTGGACTACTAAACCCCTTTTCCAATCCCAGTTTTTTTTTACCAAAGAGAAACACAGCCAGTTCTAACAAGCAGCAAGTAGACCAGTAAGACGATGCAAAAAAGATAAAAAAAAAAAATATATAAATATTTGTATGGGTACTTATCCTATCACAACTTAAAATCTTGAAATGTCTAGTCATGACATTCCTGTGAAGAAAAATTGTATAAACTATTTGAAAGAAGTGAAAGTTATAGAGCTTATGATACACAAATTGTAACAGGATTGATTACTGTTCTTTACAAACCTAAGCATGTTCTTTTCAAACCTAAGCAACCTTTATTTTCAGAAAGTTAATCTACGGTTACTTCTATAAGCACATCTTCGGTCTTCATTTACTGCCACGGTGGTGCAGCGGGTAGTGTTGTTACCTCACAGCAAGAGGTTCTCCCATTCGATTCTCGGCTGGAGTGCGAGGGAGTGCCTTCTGTGTGGAGTCTGCATGTCCTCCCTGTGGTTGGGTGGGCATTCGAAAGACATGCGTAAATGGGCATGCCTTCGTTGAAGGTTGAACATCGAGCTGGCACCTGGAGGTTTGTGAAAATCTACTGCCAATCATTAGCAGACCGGAGTTCTGCTATGGCGACCCCTAACCGGGAAAAGCCGAAAGACAACATCATCATCTTTGGTCTTCATTCTTTCTAAATTTGTCTCTTATTTGTCTATTCCACTATCTTAATCAACTATTACTACTCTGAATGCTTACTTTGATCTTGCAGTTTCTCTGAACTGCCTGTAATTTTTACAGCTTTTGTCCCTGACATCTGCTGAAAAGGGACGAGTAACCCACTAACTTTCCAGGTCAACTAATGCAAATAAATACGTGCAGTCATACATATGTATGATTTGTTTTACTTTTATTCTAACACCTGCTAACGAGGTGCCCACTTCATTACTTTAAATTTAAAACAGTTCTTAATATCCATTATAAACAAACTGAAAAGCGATGCATTATACTCACGTACAAGGAAGTAGAGTTCCCCTTTCCTACTGCAGTTGCTGTTTTCCCAATTCAATCTGACTGACGAGAAAATAATTATTCACAAAGCCCAATCCATCCCTCAATTTATTCTCTTAACAGCCAGAAGTAAAGAGCAACAAAAGCATATGTATCCACTACTTACTGACATCGCTAATTCTACAGCCAGCTTTCATAACAAGTAATACACTAGATGCATTTCCTTCGTATACCTACTTACTAATTCACTATGTTAACCAGGTAGGTGGGCTGGTAGACCTCTTCTAGCCCTGAAACATGCCACACTGCCAATTACAACTTTGTTTAAACACTGAATAAAGAGAGTAATAACTGCACAACACTTGACTTCACGTTAAGCTACAACTTAATTTTTTAAGTGCAGACAGTTATACAAAAGGCTGCGCCTTCTGTGCATGCTAAGCTTAAAGCGTACACTGGCTTTCCGATTCTATTAGTTTACCGCTGATGTTGCTCCTTCAAATTGTTGTCCATTACAATGGCCATTTCTTTGTATTCCAATTCAGCTAAAGCAGTCCACTTATTCTTCTTTCATCAGATCTTCACTTATTTCTTTTTTTCTACGTATTTTTGCCTAAACTCCTCCCTCATTCAAACCACTCATACATTATTAAAAAAAAAGGTTATGTTCTCACCATAACATTCCATCTGTGTTGTCCATTTTCATTCTTCAACTGTTTGGATCGGACTTGGCTGCTTCTTCCAGCTCGTGGAACACAAACTCTCATGCTCCTCCATTTACCCACAATGCCCTAGTCACCTAACATAGCTCAGATTTTGTTTGCTGCCCCTGCTCAGCAGAAGAAATGACAAAAACTGGAACTCAAACCAAGGATCAGTATTTCATCCAGCATCTTTCTATCCTTCCAAGAATCAAACAAGGAGGGGGCTGGTGGGAGGGAAGTTAAGGAAGAATGAAAATGGACAACACAAACGGAATTTTATGGTGACTACATAACTTTATCTGATGTTGTCATTTTCATTCATTCCTCAGTTGTTAGGACAGAGTCCCCAGCTACCTAAATTCTGGAGGACTCTAAGGAAGGATGTTCCTGAACACTGCTTGAGCCAAAGACTCCTCTCTTCCTAGAAACCAGATCTAATTTGTAATGAGCAATAAAGGTATGAGGAGTAGCCCAAGTTAGGGCTGCACAAATATCTTCCAATGAAGATCAAGATAAAAAAGCTAAAGAAGTCATAGATCTGGTGGAATTAGCTTTTGGTAAAGACAAACCCAATTTTACATAAACAAAAGGTAATACAAATCAGTTATCCATTTGACTAAAGTCATTTTAGAAACCGGTTTGCCTAATTTAGATTCTGAAAAAGAAACAAATTGTACCGATTTCCTCAAATGTTTGTTTCTATGTAGATAAAACCTTAATTGTCTGTGAACATCATGACGGTGTAACATATACTCTCCTTTATTTGAGAAATTTGGAAAGACTGGAAGGTTAACTTGATGAATACTGGATTCTGACACCATCTTGGCAAGAGATTAAGGACTGCTCCGTAAGGATACTCTATCTTTATATGAAAGATCAAATAAGGAGGTTTAGATGACATGGCCTGTAATTCTGATACTCTTCTAGCAGAGGTATTCGTCAGAGTGTTTCCTGGTCAAGAATTTTAGCTCAGACTTAGCAGATTGTTCAAATGGAGGTTGTGTTAAAGTTTGTATAGCCATGTTCAAATCTTAAGTAGGAGCGGGGTCCTTTAATGGAGGTCTAAATAGGAAGGATCATCTCAGAAAGGCTTTGCAAAGTTTGGAGGATGCTAAAGATGAGTTATGTACTCCTATATGAAAATTAGAAATGACAGCTAATTCTACGTTTACAGTACAGGAGCTAGCACCTTCGCTGAAAATTGTAGCTAAAATTCAAGAACCTTGGGAATCAGTCCTGAAAAGGGATCTAAATTCTTTTGCTGTACCCAAATGACAAACCTTTTCCATTTACATTTGTAAAGTGTCCTGGTGGAAGCTTTGTGGGATAAAAGAATGCAACAGACGGGAGGAGAGCCTGGGCTGTCTAGTGATCAATGGAACTGGAGAAACCATGTGGTCAGTTTTAGGCCTGGAATGTCCATATGAATCATGTCCGTCGGGTGAAACAAGAGGTCTGGAGTTGGATCCAGGGAGGATGAAGGAGATAAGGCCAAAGATAGGGAAACCAAATCTGATTAGGCCAGTAAGGGGGAATGAGGATAACTGTGCTCTTGAACTGAAATGCTTTCTGAAGAAATTTGTGAATTAGGGGTAATGGGGGGTATGCATAATGGAGACTGGGGGGGGCAATTGTGAAGTACAGCATCTCTCAGTGACTCCCCCATAGGGGGATCACGTCCAAGAACCTGCTGCACTTGTTGAGGGGAGAGGCAAAGAGGTCAATGCCTGGCTGTCCCGATCGACAGAAAATCCTTTCCTCGGCCTTCATAATGAGGGACCACTCATGAGGCATTAGAATAGACCTGCTTAACTTCTCTGCAGTCACGCTGGATTCCCCTGGAATTTGGGCTATCAGAAAATGATTGGATGATTTTTCCCACTGCCACACCTTCATAGCTTCTAGACAAATGGGGATAAGATTTTGTTCCCCCTTGTTTGTTGATGTACCAGACCACTGAAATTGCCAATCTGAATCGCAATAGTTCCAGTGAGGAGTGTGTCTTTAAACGGCTGTAAAGCTAGGGCAGCTCTCATTTCCAGGACATGCATGTTGGCCTCTCCAGGGGGCCATGTGCCTTGGGCTGTTTTTCTCAAGAAGTGCCCCCCCCCCACTCTATCTGGGAGGCATCCATTGTCACACTGGCCTTGGGTGGTTGGGGAAGAACAAAGGGACAACCTCTTCTGCTTCAGAAGACTGTATCCACCAAAGATCATCATTTTTGCAAGCTTGTGTTATTTTGATCTGAATGGATAATGGTTGAGAGTAAAGTGGCTAAAGAGGTTTGGATACTGGAGCCGAAATAGTAGTCAGACCCAGGGTACATTTTCTTGATTCTTTTTGAGTGGAATTTCCCTTCCTTTCAATTTTTTGGAGGTTTGAGCCCCAGAGAATGTCAAAGCAGATTTAGAGGGTAAAAATCCTCTTAAAATTAAGGGGACCAAAGCACTTAAACTTTACAAAATAAACTCATTTCTGTAGGTTTTGGAATTCTGACATTTTTTGAGTGAACTTGGAAGCTTTTTCAGTCCCCTTGCTGACTGGTATTACTTGGGTTTTGTCTTGGTTCATTGCTTGTTTAGACAAGATATTCTCTCTCCTTTTTGGTTCAGAGTTTTTTTTGTTTTGTTTTGTTTTTTTAAGTCTCTCTCTCCCCCATATCTTCACAAGAGCTTTTTTCCACTGCAGCAACACAGAATTGCTGCAACTAAGGCAACAGATCATGTTTATCTTCCAGTCTGGGAATGGGGGGGGGCAGTGAAATGGGTTTTTTGATGCTTTATCATGTCAGCTGACCCAACTAATTGAACTGCTTACCTCAGTTGTGTCCAGCATGTCTCAATCCTGTACCAAACCACATAATATATCACAGGTAAATATGCTAATGAACATAAAGACAATTTTAATGAAAATAATCCCCCCTTTTTCAACATGGCCCTAATTCTTTACATTCTTGGCTTACTGGGGGAGGAAATGATGTCACCATGAATGGTTTTAACAGCATTTAGGGCACAAGTAGAACAGCATGATAATTTGGACATTAATGCATGACTAAACAACTTGCTTTCCAGATTCCAACAGCAAGCATTGCCTTCCCATGCAAGTGGAACACTGGCGATGTTTTACAACAGAACTCACTCCCCCAGTCATTTTGTGCAGGAATGGGCATAGCCAGAGTGATTGACATGCCTAGTGGCTTTGATGTACTATGCAAATGATGCAGGATTGACATGCCATGCAGATTTACATATAGTCTTCTCTCAGCTTTTCCCGGTTAGGGGTCGCCACAGCAGAACTCCAACCCGCTAATGACTGACAGTGGATTTTTACGGTGCCGAGTTGCCAGCCTGACGCCCAGCCTTCAAAGAAGGTACACTCATTCACACACGCACATACATGCATGTCTTTAGATGCCACTCAACCATGGGAAGGACATGCAGACTCCACACAGAAGGCACTCCAGCTTTGAATCGAATGGCAGAACCTCTTGCTGTGAGGCAACAATGCTAACCGTTGCACCACCACGGACCCCAATGCAGATTTACATACATACAAATATTTCAAGCACAGCTTCTAGCTTGCCAATATACCAAAATACTTGCTCCCCATAATAAGTATCCAGGTTGTTCTTAAAAATATCTCAACTAGTACTTGCTTTAATGTGATTTGATAGTCTGTTCCATGCATCACCTACTACATCAGACAACAATCAGTACACTTCTCAGTCCTATAAAATCTTTAATTTCTCCAAGTCTTTTGGGTTTCTAATACCATGATGGGAATGGACCCCACTACTAAGTCAAAGTATGATTAAAGTTCATGAAATTAGTATTGTTTCAATCTTTGATGTCAGCCAGTAGTGCTCTTCACAGCACCCGCAATGTGCCCAGTAATGACTCTTCTGCAGTTCGTATGGAGTTACATGTATTGGTAACATATCTAAATACGATTGTAACTCTTCTTTATAAGACCCATTGCTCCTACGACTATTGGAACTGTCTGGGTATCTTTCTTCCAAACTGCTCTCGATTCTGCCTGCAGATCTTGATATTTTAGGACTCTGTATCTCGCTGTAAGCAAGACACTGTAGTCACTGGGTGTGGCAATGTCAATGATCAATGTTACTCTTGTCTTCTTCTCTTGGACCATTATATCCAGTTTCCTAGCATCTATCTTTTGAACTGTTGGTAATGGATCTCACGTGATGCAGACTCCATTTTCTATGATGCTTTGTGGCTCATGTTTCCAGTGTTTTTTGGCCACTTCAGTACCATATTTGCATAATCCCCAGTGCAACAGTCTCGCTACATTATTATGCCTTTCAGTATACAGTCCTTCTGCCATTAATATGTCGCAACCTCCTCCCACATGCTCAATAGACTTTATAAACCAATGTGTATGCAGCCCACTATCTTGGGCCATCAACATTAACATTTCATCTCTTGGTTTGAATTCACCTCTCCTTAACCATTCATGTGTTAGTTCCTGATCAACATGTGTTTTTTTTCTAGACATTTTCTATACTTGCAACTATATTTATGCTTTTTCCACATTTCTTACCTTCTCATCTGATCCTTCATCTTATATTCTTTCCTTTGTTTTTTGGCATACTCCGTTGCTGCCTGATTTTTATCTACTTCTGGTTTGATTTCCATTCATGCTCGACGCCAATAAGCTTCTGCTGGATTGAGCAGAGAAGTCATCTTAGACATTCTCCTCATGTTTCAAAACTTTCACTACGTTTGGGTCTTGTGAGCTCAGCAAATGTGTGTGGAGTCCCACAGTTGCAGATCTATACATATAATAAATTTCAAGGAGTCCCATCCCTCCTTTGGAACGGAGAACATATAATCTTGGTAGGCACAGATTTTTTATAAATCATTTGGTGAGCATGAAGTATCCTTGTTTTCCTGTCTAATCTAGCCAACACGTTTTGGGGCCAATCAAGCACTCCAAAACTAAGTTAGGACAGGAAGAGCAAATTGGTTTACAGCTTGGATTTTGTTCCTAGATGTCAGTGTGGTCTTCAGGATTAATTTAAGTCTCAAGTATTCCTTACTAAGTTTTATTCAGATTTGTTTGTGTTTTATTGTGGATCCTTCATCAATTCCCAAATATTTTGTACACTACTCCTTCCTCAAGTTGTTTTATATCACATTGTTGTCCCAAACTGTTTTCCTGGTGTTCAGTTTTCCTGCTTTAAAGGTTGCTTTTGCACATTTATCAAGACCAAATGACATTCTTGTACTATCTGAAAAAGTTTCGACAACTTGCAGTTGTGCTTTCAGTTCCTCATCTAATGAGCTATACAATTTTAAATCGACAAAGAGAAGGAGAGAAGTCTTTACACTTTGTTTTCTAGGAGCCAGATTATAGCCATGGCTTAAGATAGTAACACTGAGAGAGTCACCCTGGAATATCCCCCTTTGAATTTTTATCCCTGGGATAACAATTTGTCTTTTATTGTGGCTTAACTGCAAAGAAGTCTGCCACTATTTCATGGCCACTGTAATGTAGTCGATCAGTGTGGGGTGCATCTTACACGTTTGTAAGCGCACTCTTATCCATGAATGAGGAGTACTATCAAATGCTTATGAATGAGGAGTACTATCAAATGCTTATGAATGAGGAGTACTATCAAATGCTTAAGAATGAGGAGTACTATCAAATGCTTTTTTGTACTCAATCCATGCCATACTTTCCCTTTTTACAGTTCTCCACTATGACTTTATCAGATGATCCTTTGTGTCATATGACTTTCTTTCATTGCCCTTTTGTTTTACTTCCATAATTGAGTTTTCTTCTAAATGATTATAAACTCTGTCGGCATCAATTCCCATGTATAGTTTATACGTCGTCCGAAGGCACGTTATTGGTCTATAATTTTTAGGGTAGCTTGCAGGTTCACTCTTAAGCAGGAGCATTGTTTTGCCCGTTGTTAGCAAAGTTGGTGTCTGTTCTGGGTGCGCATATAAATAGTGCTTACTCATAGCTAAATCTTTGCGCAAAGATGTTAATACTTTTAACCAGAAGTTAGGTACTGCATCTGGGCCTGAGGTTTTCAAATTAGAGGCTTTTCTTAACTTTGTTTCAATCTCTCGGTTACTTCATCCCATTTCATATCCTGTACCTTTAAACTTCTTATTCTTTCTTTTACTTCTTCTATCCATTTAGTATCTTTGTTATGGACCACAGGATTTTCACAGATACTTTTCCAAAATGTATCTCTTCTTTTTTGGCAGTCTTTCATTTCCTTTTATCTTATTTCCCAGTTCTCTGCAAAACCATTTGGGTCCTCAATACATTGCTTATTTTCCACTTTTCCTTTATATTTATCTTCATATCTTCTAAGTTTATCCGCCTGTGCTGAAAATTTTATTTTTAGTTTATTTGTGATAGTGCATGATAGATCCTAGTCTGTTCTAATATTGCGCATTGCTTTTATCACATCTATCTTATTTTTGTTGATCTATTCCCTCTTCTATAATTTTCTAACAGTGACACTTCTTGACTTAATTGCTTTATAATTTTCTCTATTTGATATTTCCATGATGGTATTTGACTTCTCCCCTTCCTTTCTCTCACTACCCTGTGTTCTTGTGGTAGAACCTTATCAGTTATTAATTTAACTGTACAGTAATATATCCTGTTTACTTCTGTTATATCACATGGATCTCTATGAACAGTCCTAATAACTGTGTTCATTTGTTTCATCAGACTTCTGACTTTTTGGGTTTTATTAACCTTCTAAAGTCTATTTCTTTCATTGATCTTGATATATCTGTCCATGTCTATTAAATAAAGCAATTCTTCTCTTAGCTCGTTTTCTTCCAAACTGAGGGCACATCCCTTGTTTTCAAATTCCTGCAGGCATTCTACAGAAGGTTCTATAGCATCTTCCTGTGACACAGTCTCATGAATTTCATCCTGTGCTGTCCATTGCTCTATCATATGGGAACTCACTGGCCTATCACTCCTCAACATTGACTGCATCAGAATTTCCACAGTTTCCAGTTCCTTCCCTTGCTGTCTGGCTTCAAGTGAATGTTTATACTGGTTTCCTGGGGAAGGCTCCAAATTATGTTTATATGGTACCCTACAAATTGCTTCCTGTTCCACTGGTTTCCCCTTAATTTGGATATCCATTACTCTATCCTGTTGTGGTGCTTTCTGAATTAGATTTTTTTTACACTAAATCCTTCACTTTGCAAGTACTCTATAACCTAAGCTTCTATTTCTTTAACTTCTCAGTTACTAATCACCTTTTCTACTTTTTCTCTTTCTCTTCCAATTTTTTATACTGTAAGGTTTTCCATGTCCGGATGTCTGTATTTCTCTTGACATATCTTTGGTGCTGCTCTTTTTGTATTGGTTAGTTTTGTTTTCTCCTTTGCATAAATATTACACCATATTAAATCTCATTTTCTTTCCCATGTCCATATTTTTTCTTTAGATGTTTCCTGATCTTCCCGTTTCTCCCTGCTTTGGGGACTCGCTCCATTCTGTTGTGATGTAATCTGTGTTAGACCTTCTACACCAAATCATGCACTTCGCAGGCATCCATAACTTCATCTATTTTTTTAACTTCTATTTTACTAATCTTATTTTCTACGTTCCATCTTTGCGATATCTTTTTTATTGTGAAACTTTCCAGATCCGGATGCCTTTGCCTGTATTTCTCTTCAAATATCTTTGTGGCTGCCTTCTTTACATTGATTAATTTGACTTTCTCCTTTGCATAAATATTGCACCATATCAAATCTCTCATTCTTTCCCATGCCCACATTTTTTTTATACTTTCCAAATAGCTCTTGGTTTTGTTGCTTATATTTTTGCACTTCCTCAGATGCTTCTTTTTCCAAACAGATGAAGGTTTCTTGACCTATATACTGTTTTTCACAAATCTGTTGTATTAATGATCACAAATTTTCATTTGAAGCTTCTGACAGTTTTTCTTGTGGAAGTATTTTTCTTTCCTCTAATTTCTCTCATTCTTCTACATAGGCTGTCTGATGACTCTCTAGTACATTTTGATAACCTCAAACATTCCCAGAGGTTGTTTCTAAATGCTCTATACACCTAAATAAGATCGCCTCGGATATCTGTAAAAGACTAAAATGCTCTATACACCTAAATAAGATCGCCTCGGATATCTGTAAAAGACTAAAATATCAGAACTTGTACAGTGTCTATCATAACTTAAATTTTCAGATCTATGGTGCCCTTTGTATATTTTCAGCTGTACTCTTTCCAGTTTACTCATGCTTGTCTTCTTATAGGGTTTCCATACTCCACACTCAAGTTTGGGTCTAATTTAACAGACAATGACTTCATTATTTTTGATTTCCTAGACTTTATAAATCTTTTTATACAACCTATAATTCTATAACTATCATTAACCAAATGGTTGATATTAGAAAAACTCGTAGCTTCATCTATCCATATACCCAAGTCCTTAAATGAGTCTACAGTTTCAATCTGTGTGCTGTATTAAATACTTACCTTTCAATTTATGTCTCCCAAGTATGCTTAGGGTTTGA
This sequence comes from Protopterus annectens, assembly GCF_019279795.1. NCBI lineage: Eukaryota > Metazoa > Chordata > Ceratodontiformes > Protopteridae > Protopterus > Protopterus annectens. The sequence continues at coordinate 1,151,220,852 of NC_056748.1, forward strand.
TATATTTATCAGCATATTATTCTCCTATGCCCAAATGGTCAACTTAAAAATCCACAATATAACTGTAAAAGACTCAACCACATAAAAGAGAAGGTCCAGTCCCTCAGTAAGTAAATTTCTTTAATAACAGGCAAGATTAGCGCTTTCGTCTTGTGTCAATAACAGGCAAGATTAGTGCTTTCGTCTTGTGTGAAATAGTCAACTTAGTCAAGTTATTTTGGAGACGTGCCTTATCTGTAACACATGTAATAATTTTATCCAATTTCAGGTCATATGAATATAGACTGTAGAACACTTCAGATGAAAAAAAAAACAGGTCTGAAAGATACAATCTAAACAAGTGGTTCCCCTTTATAATCTTGAAATACTGAAATCTCGAATTTCCGTATCTCGAAACCATAAAGGCAAACGTTCAAAATCCTGAAACCCCAAAACCGCGAAATACAAAATCACAAACATACACACCACATACACTATCCTACCCACACTACATACACAAACACAATAACACAAATCAACACACCTACACTACATATAAGCAGGGGGGTCAAGCCCCCCTGCATCCCTCTACTTATATATATTAACTCAAAGATCGCACAAACAGGAAAAGACAGCAAACTCACACCCAGACATTCCACAGTCCCTCGCACACAGATACACACATACAAACACCAACACATCCAACACTTACACACTCATACTTTCACCTGCCTACCCTAACCCACAAGTACAACTTACAAACACACTCCCATACATTTAAACTTCCACCCAAAACCCTTACAAAACACTCACTTACCTTAAATCGTACCTAAATCCACACACACGACACCGTACACCTTCCACAGAAAACACTGGACGTAATGAAGCATAAAGCCATAACCGTGAATTTGAGATATTCAAATTCGCGATTATGCACTTTTGCTAGTTTAAAAATTCGCCTTTATGGTCTCGGGATACTGAAATTTCAGATTTTAGTATTTCAAGATTATAAAGGGGAGCCAAACAAGTAAGGGCCTAGGATAGAGCCCTTTGGGACATCCTGATTGTAACCAAGGATTTCACCTGTCCAGTTGCTGTATGATACTTACCATGTCCTATCTGTAAGCCATGCAGCTATCCATCTTATTAACAGTACATCAATACCTAGTTGTACTACTTTGTTGATCAGCATTTTGTTTATGGCCCTGTCAAATATATAAATTACATCACAGCACAATTTTTCATTCACAGATATTATATTGTTATAGAACATAATGTTACAGGTGGCAATAGATCTGTTTTCAGCATATGCATGCTGATATATGGTTTCAAGTCCCAGCTCAGATTTGCCGAAGACAACAAGAATATTCATAGTCTAATCGTAGTCTACCCTTTTGCTCAAAGTAGGGCGAACTCAGACTTGGTATATTTAAGTAGCGGAGGTGCAGGGGGGCTTCCCCCCTGCAAAAAGGAAGGGGAAAAAAACTTACTATTTGCTTTCCACATGTTAACTGGTTAGACACTGCTCTATGACTTGCAGCATACTATCTTTTAAAGGCAAGGTGGATGGAAGGTTGCCCTGTACAAGCACATTGTAAGCAGAACTGTAATCCAGGGAAAACAATTAAATTCGCTACTAGTCTTTCTGAATGAAACACTATCTTACATTTCATGTAGAAACTGCCTTATATGCTGCCTGATACCCATCACTGTTTAGCTGCTGTCATGATGCTACCATCTACTCATGTTCAAGTTAGCACTGCTGTGCTTTTTTTACATACACATTACTTCATCCAAAGAATGCATTTTTGGTATGAAGACATAGTTAAAATGACATAACACATCTATTACTTCATCAAAAGAATGCTTCTGAAGTATGAAAACAAGTTGTTGGTAAATGATCCTCACTGTAGAAATGAAAGGCTGAGAGCCATGCAGCTGCAGTATTCATCATTTTCTGTTTTTTGTCATTGCAATAAACACTTTAATGTACCTACAAAAAAATGCTAGTTTCCATTTCGGAAAGCATTGAGGTGTTTTGTTAACGAACTCCGTCTGAAGGTGTGTTAAGGCAATCCAGTGGTAGTTACAGTGTTTGAAATACAAACTTGTTTCTATCAGCAAAAATAAGTCAATAACGGTCTAAATAATCTGTTGGATCTTGAAAAGGAAGTAATTGTTATAGATTATTTCTGAATTTGCCCGTTTGATTGAGAGCTCAGGGCTGTAGAGTCTATAATAAGCTTCAAACTTTGTTCTCCACTAATGCTTTTCAGAAGCGCCCTATCCCTCCACCTTCAGGGAATGTTTAACTTTGCATAACTGATTTTATTTTATGGCTCTCTTCCGCATGCTGGCAATCCTGGATGAATATTTATGCGGACGAACAAATCATCAGCATGTTTATTCAACAGTAATGAAGAATATCACCAGGTGCTGGATCTTGGACGGATCTTGCTACTGCACATCCGGGGAGGGGGGGTAATGCTGTAAAACAATGCCATAACATTTACTAGTCAACTAAAAGAAGCTGCTTATATATAAAACATTACAGCTTGACGATGCACATTTGAAGGCATGTGTTTCTCGAGGAAGGGTTGCTAAAAGTTTAAAGAGTTTGGAAGCTTATAGGTGGTTTTCGGGATGACACTACTTTAACTAAAAGAACTGATTGCAACCACATTCATCAAAAACTGTAAAGTTATGCGTATTACTATTACATTTACTGAAAAGGAAATGGCTAAGATGCTAGATGAAATGCACTGTTTGGCCAGTTCCCTGCAGCATGATTTACTACTTGATGTAAAATATTCTGATTATTATAATACCATTTAAGCATGTTGAAAATGTGGTTAAAGCAAAAAATAAAAAAAGTAATACACCTATTGTAACAAAAGGAGATACTGCCAGCCCAGCTATCTAGAATTTTGTAAATTATGTCATTTTTGAATATCAACATGATTCATATGCTTGTGTTACAAATGTATTAAAACTGTATGGTATATGTGTATATCAAACTGCTAGTACAGAAGTGCGTGTAGAACAGGGTTTGTACAGTACTGAGCTTAAAGCTGTATCCACAGTGTACCGGCTGGAAAAAGAACAGAAGTGTATATGCACTATTTAGATGTATACATTTTAACAATGGAAACTGCAACACAGGAAGTTAACTTCAAAAGAGTAGTTGAGATTTAATTACTTTATGGCTGGGCTATAAAAAGAGGGTTCCTATTAAATGATCTTTCGAATGAGTCTTGATCAAAATTAAAAGCACGAAAAGGCAAAATAGTGAAACAGGATACAAGCAAATTCTTTCCCTGGGAAAGAAATCACTTGGCCGCTTCTGTTACTTTGCCATTTTCGTAACTGTCGTGCAATCTCGGAGTTGGTATATTTAAGTAGGGGGGGGGGCGAATCCCCTCCCACTTCATGTAATGTTTTAAATTATTTATTTTTTGGTGGAACAGCGATTTTTCTTTTCCCCTGGGAAAAAAATTGCTGTTCTAAGCGAGATTGTAAGCTTTCAATGGGTCCACTAAATCAACGTTCGCTTTTTTAAGCATTCAATGATTTAATATAGACCCTAAAAAGCGAGGTTATCTTTCAGTTTCAGTGCAACAGGAGACAATGTCTAGAACTACAAGTTTTTTGCAGTCTTTAAATGTGGAGGAATGTAAATTAATTTACGACCTCCACCATTTGCCAAAAGATCTGAGGCCTTTGTATTTTCAAAGGTAGATGCTACGTGCTACCAGCTGGCATCAATGGTCATTTTGAGCCTGGGAAATGAAGTCAGATGACAAGAAATGAGGTCATTCTGCCAGTATCCCAACAGTAATATCTGGAAAGTCTGAGAGAGATTGCATTTTGTATTTGTCTTTGACCGGACAAGAAAAGCCACCCACCAAATATGCCTTGTTGCCAAGTTAACTAGGGAATAGTAATTTCTCTTAGATACAGTCAGGAATATAGTGAAGTATAGCTTAGATGTTTTCTTTATTTGAGACTGTCCTGCAATGCTGTTTTAAGTATTTCCTGTGAGTCTGAGCTCCGATATAACTGATTTACTGAGTATTTTCTTGTTCTTTTATTATTTATTATTAAATATATTTAAACCTATCATTGTGGCTGATATTTGTGAGACATATTTAAGTTCTGAGAGCACTTGCATATTTGGTGACACTGTGGGCCACTCCTAATAGCCTTGCTCTTGGTCAAACTACCATTTGTATTGACAGTAACATTGCCCAGTAAGATTGGACACACTTTGTTAAGGGCCTTAAAGTAACTGATAAGAACATGGCTGGTGGCAGTGACAACTACCTTATAGTCTGGGCAGAAGGGAGCATAGCTAATAAACTTGTGTCAGCCTTTCTCAGGTGTGTGTGTGTGTGTGTATAAATCAAACTTCAAAGTGTGTGTGTGACAGCTACTTGGGCAGGGACATGAAGCAGTGGTTGGACAGAGAGGGTGCTGGAGGTTTTGGCTTGGCCATTCAGCTGGGATCTCAAATCTATAGCTGTGCCAGTGGGGCATCTTACTGGGGATCTGGAGAAAAAGGGAGAAACCAGCACCAGAATGACTGTGGCCTCTGTGTGCTCTTAAGGGAAATTATACTTGACGCAGAGAGCTGCATCTGGAAATAAAGTATGTGTACTTGTCATCCTCCCAACTTACGTCCCCTTCTGGTACTAGTGGCAAGGATTGAGGCTCCTCGATTACTGTTGCCAGTGGTGGGGTGTCACACCTATAAGAGATGAGCTAAAATACAATGAATGGACAGTGTAGCTAATACCCAAGTCTAGAGCTGTGTCAAAGCATTATTTAGTTAATGGTAGAGATATTAATATGGTTGCTGTTGAGTTCACCTAGTAGCAAGAACACACCCAATGCTTTTGGTAATGAGAATGGTGATTCCATTCCTCCTGAGAATGACCATTTTTTTGGATCCTGTGGAATTTCCTCCTTTTCGGCATTTAGAGAGAATAGCCCGGAGAGAGGAATACAGGGTACAAGAAGACACCACACTTACTACATTTCGAGTTACATGCACAGGAACCAACTTAAGAAGTTCAGATATTAACTGAGGTTATTCATTTTGGGGAGCTTTTTCTTAATAGTACAAGTATAGATTTGACTGACTGTGTACCTAACCTTGCCAATGACTACTCTCCTTCTATTGTACATGAAAATCATGGTTTCAAGATTTATAATACAGTCACCTGATTATAGATGACAGATATTTCTGTCTGTTTAGCAAAGGGTTCACTTTTCTCCCAAAGTTTAATTATGATATAGCAGATCTTCTGATCAATCTTAAGCTCTATATAAGAAAACTGAATTCAAAGATGATGTGCAATAATAAGCCCTCTAATAGCAGGAATCTTAGCAATTACTGCAGACCTAGTACTTATAACCCACCACTACATCCAATGCCCCAAATATTTGAAAAATGTTGAGAGAAAGATCTAAGGAGATGGATGCAACAGCATAGATTTGCAGTTCGGGCAAATTTGGACAAAGATGAGCTCTGTTTAATGAAGGAACTGGTACAACTGCGACATGTATGAATTAAAAGATCAAAGACACATCCACTAGCTATGTACACTGATGGCATTAAAACATTTTTTTAAAAAGTTACCCATATATTCTTAGAGTTTTGTGAGACTTTTTAAGTCAGACTAAAGATGAAATTTTACCATGATGAATGGCTTTTAATTGCCATCTATGAAGTAGATTTTCTTGTATCCTCACAGTACTGGTTTGGAATAGTTTAAAGAAACCTTCTTCACGACAACAATCTTGAGAACAGGGACATTAACATACTGCCACAATTAATAGAAACTATGCTTCTTAATTTCTTATACTTTGAGGGGGGAGTATTTCAAGCAGATAGCAGGTGTTACAATAGGAGCAGCATGTGCCCCCACTATATGCCAAGTTAATATTATGGTAATGGGACTCCCACTATATGCTAATTTAATATTATGGTAATGGGACCCCCACTATATGCCAGTTTAATATTATGGTAATGGGAACACCACCAGTTGCTTAGATCAGAAAACAACTGTCACAGTCACATTTTTATGCTTTTTAGATGATTTGTTTATAATATGGAAAGGTAGTGTAACTCAGAGAATTTTATTACATACCTTGATTCCACTACTGTTTTGAAATTTACCTATACATACTCTGTGGAAAGCATTAACTATCTGGAGTATGTTCGAAAAAAAACACATTTACAAACACTATTATGACAAAGAAACTTAAAAACAACAACAATGCACTGTTTAAACAAACCTTATAAGCAGTATAAGAAGCTTTATTTTTTGGACTAGAACTGGTAATACGGAATGTGAAAGGTGGGGCTTGGGGAACACAGACTGGAATATCATAAATTATTATGGCGGCTTGGGCCTGATGCAAGTATTTATCCAGGATTAAATGTTTTGGGCCTGAAATTGCA
>NC_056748.1:1151227796-1151405515 GCF_019279795.1 Protopterus annectens
TTTTTCCCCCTGAATTTAAAAAAGGTAAAAGGGAAAATTTTTCCAAACTAAAAATTTTTTTTTATTTAAAAAATTTTCTTTAAATTTTTATTTATTTATTTAACATTTGTTTACCAGGAAAGTCAACTTGCAATGAAGCCAATTTTCAGCAGAGGTCCATGGAGAAATGCTCCAGACACGTCTTTGTAATGTGGGAGGAAACCCACACGAACGCAGGGAGGACAAGCAGACTCCACACAGAAGGCATCCCATCAGAGAATCAAACCGGAGAACCTCTTGCTGTGAGGCGACAATGATACCGCTGCACCACTGTGCCATCCAGTGAAGTTTTGCAGTGAAGGTGTCTTTGATCAGGTGTACTTTTTACTTCCTGTGTTCCTCAATTTGCTTGTTAGCTCAGTATCAACTGTTCACTTTTGTTAGTCTGACTTAGTCAATAAAACCCATCACAATTTTTATGATGAGGGGGGCTGGGTGTCGGTTCCTTGATGACAGCTAGGAATCTAGCTCAATCATGACTAGAAGAAATGCAATTAGGGGGCATCATGGCCCAACAAATTGAGGTCTCTCTCTTCTGGCATCTAATACCCCATCTGGCTACTCATTTGAGATGAAATTTCATTTTGCAAGATGCGCCTCCAATTGAGGTTTCCTCTGTGAGAGATGTACAAGATATGGGGTCCTCAAAGTACATGTCATACACTAAAGGGAAAGACGTTTGAAAATCTTACTCCAATTCTTCCCTCTCACTTTCAAAGGCAACAGAACCCCTTTCTAGAAGGCATTTCATCTTTCTCTTTTTCTTAGCAGTGTGTATTCAAGATACTAAAGGCCGAGGTGTCCTTGGCTGAAGTTCTGCAAAAAATGAAGAAATGTCTGAAACAAGAAAAATCAATTCTTGGGGAAATACCTTGGTGGAATTAGGAGCGGAGGTACCACCAGTTTTAAGGCCAAGCTAGGTGCAGGGAGCTCAGAGGGGTGGCTGCCCTATGCTTGTACGTTTGGGTCCTTCTGGTTTGGGCAGTTATGATGGCCCAAAACTAGGGACAGGAGTCTCAGAACTGCAGGCATTGACCACGGACATCCTTTCTATCTAAAACTGTGTGCTGACAATACTCCCTTTTAGAAATTATTAAATGTGCTTGTGCAGCAGGCATCTGTAGTGTGATTTTTTCCATCCAATTTCCACACACAGGTTAAGTCTCAATTGAACATACCATGACCCACAAGCATTGCGGCTTCCAAAGCAGTTTTACAGACCTCAGATAACTGAGGTTTGTGAAATGGGGAGCTACATAAGCACCTGGCCAGGAACTGCAGCCTTAAGCCAAACCTCTTCCCAAGATAAGCAGCTACACCAACACTAGATCTAAGGATTTTCATCTTCACTAACAAAACGTGGAGAAGCAAGTTTATTATCCATTTAATCTCAGGAATAAACTGCCTTTACAGAATAAAAAAAATCTTTTCAGAGTGACACCCTTGCAGCTTTCAAGACCAACCTTAATCTTTAGAAGGACGTATATAAATTTAACCTAGGCCTACTTTGCTTTGTCATCCTTGGCACATGGTGAGGTGCATAATGACAAAGTACAAATGGTCTCATGACATAATTGCCTTGCAAATTCCTATGATCCTAAACCAAGCAGGGACAGAGCACACTTTGGTCAAATCTCTCAAGTCCCAACTGACCTGCTCCTCAATTTCCTTTTCCACAGGCTTCTTCAGAGAACATCCAAGGTTAGGGATGAACTTGAATATGCCACAATGTGCAAGTCAAGGCTTTAAGCCTCTTTGTCTACACATTTTTGTAGGGAAAGTTATTTTCCTAAGTGCTTGGGTATAAATCCTGCTTTTAATGCTATGTTCAGGTTCTAAGCACAATACATAAAAACTGAAAAGGCTGTATAGAATTTACCTACTCTGTCATCTGAGCTCAACGCAACAAACAATACAACCCAAGTATATCAAGCCAATAAAACTACTAAAAGACAACAAGATGATTTCCACAACAGGGTATTTATCTAAACTCTGAAGCAGATTAAATGATGCTGGATTAAGGATGCTATACAATGATACATACAGTGTGAACTGTATCAAGAACAAATCTGCTGGACTACGGATGCTATACAATGATACATACAGTGTGAACTGTATCAAGAACGATAAAAAATGGCATGCATGGATGGCAGCTTTTTACAGACAATGTACTAATGTCCCTAAAGGATGTTAGTACAGTAAGTGTGGACATTTGCCTAGCTGACCTCTGAAAGTTGCGCTGGATATCAGGGCTTCAGTGACACACACCACAGTAATCACTACTATTGCAACAATGATCTTTATGAAGGATATCTCTTGTAATGTATCACGTTAACCAAATGTACAGCATCTCTTGCTGTCCCCTACAATATGACAGTGAATGTGGTATGACTCGCAGAACATTCACATGAACTATACCACCCATGCAGAATTATATCTTCAACACCCCTATGGATTGGGGATGTACACAAAATAATCGCCGCTTTCCTAATAAGCAAAAGAGGAAAACTTTACTCCTACAAATATATTAAAGCTTTTAGTAAAATTAATGCTTGAGTGGACAACAACGCCCTAACTTCCATCCATTTAGTCCATGCATTTGTGTGAAGAGATGCACAATATTAGTACAGATCATCCGAGTCAGTATCATATGCTGCAACAAAGTGCCTCCTCCTGCCATTTACAAAACCCACATGCCCACAAACAAAATGCAAAACCAAAGCCCTAGAAAGTATCAGTACAATAAATACAAGTCCCTTTTGACGAAGATGATGCACACCAAGATGAAAGTGTCAGTCTGAAAAAAATAAACAAAATAAAAAGATCTGGAAAAGGTATTCCATCCGAGGGGTATGACAAGTTGTATACCTGACCAACGTTATCATCCTCCGCTGCAGAACCAGAAATCACAAGTGCACTTCTAAACTAAAAACTCTTCCATTTTTATTTACAAAATGATTGAACAATACCCTATTGCATGTCTACTAGCTTTTCTGAAATTTTGATTCTATTCAACCACATGCTTCTTCCACCTTACCATCTAACACTGAGAATGAAATGGTATTAGTGTTAATTTTTTCTCATCTTCATGTCTCATTCTCCTTCACCGGTTATACTTATTTTTTTCTGTCCTGTATACTTCTATCTAGGTTCTGTAAATTCTCCTGCTGAGGACTTCCACATATTTATTTAGAATTTTCCATCCTATTGATATGATCCTCTAACTACTAAGGATTTTCACTCCTGACGTACGACTAATAAACATACCTCTCAACCTGGAAACATCAAAAATCTGGACAAAGCCTATGAAAAATAGGTACACATCTGTATGCTGATTAACATAAAATTTGCATACACTATTATGTAGCCCCACCCACTCCAATGGGATTATGGGATACCAACTTTTAAATGCAAACCGAAGAACCAAAATATGATCATGAAACAAAATAATTAGAACAATAGTGTTTTATTTATATTAATATTTGAACTTGTGCAAAACTAAAATACAATACTCTTATAGAAAAATAACACTGGGTGAGGCTGAGGCAGGCTGCGCTTCACCAACTAATACTAAACAATGACAGACATTGAAGTTTCAGACTTTATATCCTTCAGAAAATCCATAATGCAAATCCTGTTATTCTACTAACTTTCTAAGTTTATAGGAGCAATACTGAAATTCTGTCCCACTCCCCCCCTATTTTTGGGCCTTCTTTGTCCCCCCGTTTTTTCTGGCTTTGTCCAGATTTCTTGCACTGAAAGGCTTGAGAGACTATAATAATATGCCTAGCCCTAGCAGCCTATGAGCCTACCCTAAGGTACCTGTCAGTGCTCCTCTCTCTGCTGCTGCACTCTGCATCTGCGTCACTCACCTCTACTACTCTTCACTAAGTTTGCACTTTCTGTCTCCAACACAACAGTTCAGAATGATACATTCAATCAAGACAGTTCCTTCAGCCTTCAGTCTCACACTAGTTCCCTCAGGCTGAGGTATAAAATACATCAGGCACAGATTTCGTTATGATGATGATTACGCAAGTAAAACACCCCATAAAGTACAGTTTTGTACCTACCATAAATGTAGATGTTTGAGTGCTTATACAGCTGCAGTCATAACAGATGGGTTCTCCTGCCGTCAGGCGGGTCCTCGGTCGGCCGAATTCCAAAGTCTAGGTCCAAGGCCGGTTGTCGTCGCTTCTTCCCTGACGTCAGTGTGACAGGGGTATAAAGGAACCAGCCGATGCCATTTTCTTCAGTTTTTCTTGCCCCAGATGTCAGGTGCCCCCAGAAGGAAGGCAATACATAAATTTGTGTTAAAATACAGTGCAATATAATCAAAATACAGTAGTTGCAAGCAAATACATCATAAATGAATACCCCAATCAGGTTGTATGAGGATGTGCTAGCCTATAGGCCTGTCCCAAGAGGGGAAGGAGGGAGGGAAACCTGGACTGCAGCTGGACAAGCACTCGAACATCTACATTTATGGTAGGTACAAAACTGTACTATGTTCATCGTGCATACAGCTGCAGTCATAACAGATGGGTAGAATCCCAAAGCTAAGAAAGGGGTGGTAGGCACTAGTTGGAAATAGGAGGAGCCAAAATGCCCTGCAAGACTGCAGTGGCAAAGCCTGCTCTAGATTTGGAGTATAATGGTAGGTTGTAGTGCTTGGAGAAGGTATGCACAGAACTCCAAGTGGCTGATTCCAAAATATCCTTGGTAGGAACTCCTCTGAGGAAGGCTGCAGAGGTGGCTGTGGCCCTGGTGGAATGAGTTCTAATGCCTGTAGGTACAGTTTTGCCATGAAAGGAATAGCAAAAGCGTATGCAGTGGGCTATCCATTTTGAGATTGTCTGTTTGGAAATTGGCTTTCCTTGAGCTCCTACCGCATAGGCCACAAAGAGCTGTTCTGATTTTCTGAAAGGCTTTGTTCTGTCCAAATAATAACGCAGTTGTCTGTGGATGTCCAAGGAATGTAGTAATCTCTCCCCTTTGTTTTGAGGATTAGGATAAAAGGTGGGTAAATGTATGGCCTGATTTAAAGCTACCTTGGATACCACTTTAGGCATAAAGGACGGGTTGGTTCGTAAGGAAACTCTGTCCTGATGGAAGATGACAAAAGGCTGGACAACCATGAGAGCCTGTAGTTCTGAAACTCGACAAGCTGAGGTGATAGCCAGAAAGACAGCTGTTTTCCAGGACAAATATTGCAAATCTGATGAGGCAGCTGGCTCAAAGGGAGGCAAGGTCAGTTTTTCCAGAATGAAATTAAGATCCCAAGCAGGTATTGGTTGTTTCCTTGGAGGTCTTAAATTCTTAGCCCCTCTGAGGAACTGTCTTAAGAGAGGGTGAGAGAATAAAGGTGGATCAGTGTTGTATTCTGCAGAAATGGCTGAGGCATGGATTTTGATGGAGGAGAAAGAAAGTCCACTGCTTAGCAGTTCAGACAAATATTGTAGTATTTGAGGTAAATTCAGTTTTCCAGGGTCCTGGCCCTTTTTCTCATTCCAGACACAAAAATGTTTCCATTTTGTGGAGTAAGCTTTTCAAGTTGGCCTTCTGGCCTCCAAAATGACATCCTGCACCTCCTTGGAGAGTAGGGCCTGCTGTGATGCTAAGGAATCTCCCATGCAGCTAGATTGAGTGTTTTTAGCTGACTGTGAAGAGTTTTGAAGCTGTGCTGAATCAGAAGAGGAGGCATTAGAGGCAGGGTCCATGGTGGGGAATGCGTCAGGCTCCTCAGGAGTGGGTACCAGTGTTGCCTTGGCCAGTCCGGAGCAATCAGAATCATCTTTGGTCTGTCTGCTCTGGTCTTCAATAGAACTTTGGGCAGCAGAGGAAGAGGTGGGAAGGCATAAACTGTCATTGATGACCAACTGAAAGAGAGAGCGTCCACTTTCCAGGCCTTTGGATGGAAGATCCTTGAGCAGAATTTTGTCAATTGATGATTTTTGTGTGAGGCAAAGAGATCTACGTCGGGCCTTCCCCATTCTTGGATTATCTCTGTAAAAACTTTTGGATGCAACTTCCATTCGTGTGGATCTGTCATATTCCTGCTTAGGTTGTCTGCCAGCATGTTTTCCTTGCCTGGCAAGTACTGTGCTTGTAGTTCCATTTGTAAGTCCATGGCCATGTTCCAAAGTGACATGGCCAGTCTGCATAGGGGGTAAGAATGTGTTCCTCCCTGCTTGTTTATGTACCACATAACTGTGGTGTTGTCCGTTCTTATCAATAGTTGACCTGGTTGTAGAAGGTCCTTGAAAGCTATAATAGCATTTATTACTGCTAGCATTTCTTTTGATTGATGTGAAGGTGCTTTTCTTTTGGGACCATTTGCCCTGAATGCAGCGATCTGTCATGCGCCCCAGGCGTAGTCCGAGGCGCCTGTTGTGATGACTTGATTTGCTTGAGGCTTGCTGAATGGAAGACCTGTGTTTGTTTGACATGCTTGAGCCCACCACAGAAATTCCTTTTGCAGACATGGAATTAGTGGTATTATTGTTTCCAAACTGTGGCTGTGTTGAGACCATATGTTTTTCAGGTACCATTGTAGTTTCCTCATATGCAGCTTTGCACATGGGATTAGTAAGATGCAAGATGCCATGAATCCCAGAGCCTGCAGGATTTTCCTTGCAGTTAGCCTGGTGCAATCTGCTAGTGTTCTGAAGTATTGAATTAGTTGCCCCTGCTTCTCCGGCGTGAAGTAGGCCATCTGGGTGTTTGTGTCCAAATTGGCACCCAGGAAAATTATCTTCCGAGAGGGTATTAGCCTTGATTTCTTTTTGACTGTGTATCCCAGAGAGTTCAATAATGTTATTACATAAGCCAGACGTTTCAGAAGAATGTGCTTGCTGTCCACTTGGATCAGGCAGTCGTCCAAATAGGGATATATTTGTATCCCTTGAAGTCTGCAGTAGGCAATTACTGATGCCAGGCATTTCGTGAATACTCTGGGTGCAGTAGATAAGCCAAAGGGCAATGCAGAGAATTGATAATGGGTTGAACCTGCAAGAAATCTGAGGTACCTTCTGCAATTTTGTCTAATTGGGACATGCAGGTATGCCTCCTTGAGGTCCAATGTTACCAGCCAAGACTCCTTGCCCAGCATGGGAAGAAGTTGCTGTAGCGTGAGCATCTTGAATTTTGGTACGAGTAGAAATGTGTTTAGGATGGACAGATCCAAAATAGGTCTCCAATCTTTTCCCTTCCTTGGCACCAGAAATAGCCTGGAATAAAAACCTTGACCTTGTTCGTGCGTAGGTACCTCTTGAATAGCTTTCATGTTTATGAGATCTGTAATTTGCCTTTGTGCCTCTGCCCTTTGATTGTGTGGCAGGTTTGGCATGCCTCTTATTTTTGGAAGGGTGTGAAAATGGAATTTGTAGCCTCTGTTTATAATGTCCAGGATCCATTTGTCCTTTGTGACAATATGCCAATTTTTTAAAAATAATGCCAGCTTTCCTCCTAAGGGGGCTGCCATTTGAGACCTGGTTGGCATGCAAAGGGGAAGTCATTGGGTTTGCTTTATGAAAGATTGCGAGTTGTCCTCACCACCTCTTTGTGTAGGAGCTTGCCATTGTCTGCCTCTATACGATCCTTGGGATTGTCCTCTGCCCCTCGGGCGCCTGTATCTGCCTCTTTGGGGTCTGTCTGTGGCAGGAAAGGACCAGTTTTTGGAAGGCCAATTTCTACTAAAACGTGGGGGTTGAACCTGTAGTAATTATTTCACTGTTTGCATTGATTTAGCCTTTTCCTCCATTTTCCTTAATACCGCCTCTGCATTAGCACCAAATAGTACATCCTTTTGAAGAGGGGCGTATAGTAATTTAGCTTTGACATGATCAGGCAAGGCTTGTTCCTTGAGCCAGGCATGCCTACGTATGACTGATCCTGTAACAGCAGCTCTACATGAGGCCTCTAGAACATCAAAAACACATTGTAAGGTATGCTTACCCACTTGTTCTGCACTATGCATCAAATCATGCAACTCCAAGTCTGGTTGTTCAGGTTGTGACATTTTACTTTTCAATTGTGATACCAAAAACTGTTGGTATTTTAGCATATGAAACTGACAGTTTAAGGCCCTCATGGATAAGGTAGCCGAGGTATATACCTTTTTTCCCCACCTTTCTAAGGATCTGGAATATCTCTCGGAAGGCAATGGATTTTTAGCAATGGAGGCCTTAACTCCCTTGGGGCCCTGTGAGATGGTTTCTGGGTCAGCAGCATGGCTTTTGTACAGAAATTGGTGTGAGTCAGGGACCCTGTAGTACCTGTCAGGCTTAACTGGAGCTGGAGGTAGAGAGTCCGGGTTAAGGCAGGCCTCCGAGTAAACATCATCTAGGATGTCCAAGACAGGAGGTATAGCCAGAGGCCTGTGTTGAGGAAGCAAGAGAAATTCCCTGAGCCTTTTCTTGGAATCTGAATAATTCTGGCCTTCCCAGTGGAAGTGTTCCCTTAAGGTATGCAAAGTTTCCCCAAATGAGTAATCCTCAGGGAGGGATACAGAAGGGATGGACTCCTCCGCATCAGTGTCTTCAAAAGGGGAGTAAGAATGTTCCTGATCATCAGAGTGCTCTGAAATAATGGAGCCCTGATCAGAGGAGGGGGAATCTTCCTCCACTCTAGGCCTTTTGTCCGGAGGGGGCTGAGAACCTCTGATAAGAGTAATTAAATCCTCAGCCATTTTAAGCATCTGTTTCTTAGGCATGGGGCCTGGAGATGGGCCCTGTGTAGCTGGTCTCAGAGTGCATGGTTGCTTTAGACTTTGTGAAAGCCTTGATGGAGAAAGAAGAGGAAGGTCTGAAGACACCTTGAGTGGAGGTGGACCTGTCCACATTCTGAGTTTCAACACCAAGAGTGGCTTCGGTATCTGTAGTCGGGGTGTGGCCCGAGGAGCCTGCGACCTCTGGCACAGGAGACACCGTCAAAGACAGGTCGTCGGTAGTCAGGGGCTGCGTAGGCGCCTCGCTGAGAACCGGACCACGTGTAGTGGGCTTTGGCGTCGTGTCGGTAGAGGCCGCGGACCTAGTGTGTTGGTCCTTGTCTTTGCGTTTTTTAGACAAAACCGGAGTCGGAGTATCCAACGACATAGTTAAATGCTTTCCCACAATAATGCTGGGCGAACTCCGCCCAACGCTTAATAGTGCGTTTGTTGAATGTAGCACAAAAGCGACAGACCGAGACGTCGTGGTCTGGGCCTAAACAAGGTATACAGAGGGAATGGAAATCCTTATGCGGTATTTGCTTCCCACAAGAAATACAATTGTTAACTTTATCTGACATCAGTCTGAGGCAAGAAAAGTTTCCCCAACGGGGTACTTAGCTTTTAAGAAGACTTTGGTTTCCAAATTTTCGTAATCTCAGAAGCTGGCTGACCAGCACTTGCGAACTGCTTCTGCTTCGGGCACCGTGTGGCAAGAAAGACTGAAGAAAATGGCGTTGGCTGGTTCCTTTATACCCCTGTCACACTGACGTCAGGGAAGAAGCGACGACAACCGACGCCGGACCTAGACTTTGGAATTCGGCCGACCGAGCACCCGCCTGAAGGCAGGAGAACCCATCTGTTATGACTGCAGGTGTATGCACGATGAACATCAACATTTTCTTGCTTATCTTTTTTTATTTACCTGCTGGAGGTGTGGGAACAGCAGCAGCAGCAGAAGAAATAAAATGTTTCATGATGATCGACTTTCTTCTTGGACCAGGTCAGGATAGGAAAAAACATAAATTAATTCTCTCTCCTTTCTCACCACAGCACAGCTCAGAGTCCGACTGTTTGTTTGCCAGGCAGAGACATTGACTGTCTGCACTGCGTGACTGTCTTAAGTCGACTTCTGCTGCTGCCTATTTGGAACTTCTTGGTTGGAAGGAACTTGCCTTGGCAGCACAACAAGCCAAGTAAAACAAAAACACTTACTTTAAAATAAAAAAAAAAAAAAAAAAAAAAAAACTGTGAGCATCTCACTCTCAGACTCTCTCCGACTTAAGTTGAACAACTTGTACTGGCCTGCGCCGCACACCTGCTTCAAATCAAAATAAATCTACTTGTGCTTGCACTTGTCAATCAAATACTGAGGCAGTCCAGCAGCCCCAGCCTTCTCTCGTTCATAGTAGCTCTTGTCTTCTGTGTTTAGTCTGTAACTCTGTCTCTGTCTCGTCTATTCCCAAGCCAGCCCACCTCTCTCTCTTTAACCCCTAGGCTACAGGCAGGTTGCAGCATGCGAGAAGTGTTACTGAGTGACGATTCTGATGAGTCAGCACATGCAGTGCTGCTGGCCTGCTGCTGCAAATGTAAATAAATGAAGTAGTAACTTAACTTACTTTGTTTATTTACATTTTAGCAGCAGCAGTGTACGTGGGGCCTGGGAGGACTCTTCACTCAATCACGCATCTCGCACACTGCAATATGTTAGGGTCAGAGAGGCATATATGATTAGAGAAGTAAGAAACATTTAAGACTTAAATTTAATTGAAACTAAATGGCTATTTGGATCACTTTTGTAACTTCTGCATGATGTTGCTTACATTCTCATATACAAAAAGGTAAAAGACTAAGTGATAACAAGACAATGCCCCTTACAGTGTAGTTTGCAAGTTGTTGCGTTCATTTACTGTACTACTTTGCAAATGTACTATCTGTTGCAGATAGCAGACAGTGAACTCTGACAACTCATTTTCTGATTATATTAATTATATTCTGGACTGGCATGTAATAAAAATATACTGCGACTGTGGACCACAAATAAAGCTTGAATAGTTACATATTACTGTCTGGCAAGATGAGGGGCTCTTTAATACAAGTGGACAGCAGTGTGCCCTTCCAGGCGACTTGACATCAGCAGTTTGCATGCTTAATCGGTCACTCGGTGGAATCTAATAAATGGCAAATCTGAAAATAGTTTTATGTTACTTGAGCACTTTTTAACAGCCTTCAGCTAAACAGATATTTAGCCATTGATCAATTTGTTTGTTGCTGTTCCTTATCTGATGTTCTTTTCTTAATGTACTTAAACAGCGAATGGTTTGCATAATGAAAAACAGGGAGCAGGAAATGTTATTTCTCGGAACAAAAGAAGTTAAAGTGCTACTTTCCTTGATCATTGATCATATGAATCTTGCAAATCAAGTCCTGACCTGTATACATCAACAAATACTTTAGTATTAATAATTCATGTTTCTCTGACTTTGTTTTAAGTAATTCTGTAGAAAAATGACTACTAGCTGTACCTACCAAGCCCCCAAGCCCAGAGTTTTTTTTTTTTAAGTTTATTTCTGTGATATTCCGCTATTATAGAATGAAGAATATGGAAGTTTCATAGGAAATAAGCCAAGGAACAGACAAAAAATACTTGTTTGATTATCAACCATTTACAGAAGTTTAAAGATTGTTAATTAGGAGGAGTACATAACGATATGACTTAACTGTGGAGAGTGGAGAGACTGAGACGAGTGCGAGAGTCTAAGATGCACTTTTGCTTTGCAATTTGCATTCTGCAGATCAGAATAGAAATGACAGGTCAGGTACATTTAATTGTACAGAGAAACGGTGGGTCATGCGTAGACCATGGCCGTGGAGTGGTATATTAAAGCTGCTCAGCTGAGCTGACTCAACTGCCCGCCCCTAGGACGGGAGTGGGATGGGAGATGCCAATGCCATTGCCATACCAATAACATTCATTGGGATTCGGGTAGGGAGGGTCCGAGGAACTACTTTACATAACACATAAGCAAGACAAGCACATAACAAGGGCCAGTCTCCAACAACTGTCTGTTGGCTGTTGCCAGAATAAAATCTAATGGCATGGGATAACAACCTTGCCTTGCTGTTTGGTTAGGCGACAGTGAATCATTAGTCCATCGCTCGTGAGTAAATTGATTTCTGACTGAGTGTGAGTGAGTAGAAAAGTTTAAGTGATTTTTGTGTTATAATACTTGAAATAAATATATTCAATATCATCATAATGTGCAACTGTGCAGGTTGGAACTTAGTGTACATTTCCTGACCAGCCTGAAGGTGTGTGTTAACTTGCTGTGATGAATGATTGTTTACTGTGTGCGTGTAATGTGTATTACAGTACAAGTGACTTTAGCAGCCTGCCTCTTCTCAGCTGAAGCCTGAAATCCATAATCCAACAGGCTGGCAAGGCTGCTCACGTATCTTATGTCACCGCACACACCTCCGTGCGAAGACGTCAGTTAAAAAAAAAAAGAAAAATAAAGCCAGAAAAATCAGAAATTAAGGGGCATCACTCAGGAATCATGGCGCCCCATTAAATTGAACCTTAAAACCAGGAAAAGCCGAGAAATTCAGTACTGTTGAGAAGTATGCCAATGAATGCTCTTATAGTTCTTGTCAAAACAGCCTCTGCAGAGTCTGAGACAAATGCAACTAGGTTCACTTAAAAAACTAAATGCACTGTGATACTGCAATATCGCACAATTCAGCAACTTCAGAAGCAAGTACAGATTTGTAAGACTTCACCATAACAGTAAATGTTCCACTTCCCATTGTTGCAATATTCTTTAACTTGGGATATCCTGTCTAGAACAGCCTTCCATCTGCGCAGCATACTAAAGAGCCTTTGAACCTTTTTGGCATTGTACGTCAAAAGTATGCCCTACGCACAGGGCGTAAGGTAGACTTGTGAGGTATGGATGCCCTATCCCAAGAACCAAAGTGCCTCCAGAGAACCAGAGCAATCCCAGAGAAACAATACCATGCCCTTCCAGTAAGGGAAACAATAGGGGATAAGGATGCACAAGAAATCCCCTCAGCCAGCAGTAGGTCAACAGAAAAATAAAAAGGGGCAGGAGTGAGTGACCAAATAACAGAATCAGGACATCTACTGTTATAGTAAGATCTTACACATGCTTACCATGTCCTTCCTCATCACCCTTGCAATATTCTTTAACTCCGGTTTTGATTTCCTTTCAGTCACCAATCAACCAAAGTGTCAGGTGAAATGTGGACAAGTAAGAGTGAATGAGAGATCCCTTGTTTTATGTGAGAAGATCCATCCTGTGAAGTAGCCTGTGATGTCTACTCCTGGCCAGGTGAAACAGAAGGGGGAACCAGTGATGTCTGGGGTAAAAGGAAGTCACCAACAAGATTCTGGGTGTGTCCCACAAGACTTTGTTCAAGACCCTGGGAAGTAGAAGAGGAAGATAGGCATACAAGAACATCCCTCTCCAAGATAAAGACATGCCATTTACTTTTAGGTTCATACTAGGCTATCTACCCTAGGGCATTTATAAGCCTAGCCAGTGTGTGTTTGGCTTTCACCACCCATTTTAAATTAATTTTGCTATGCCCTTTTTCGAGGTTAGTATACTGTGCCTCTAACAGTGACACAGAAATGATACCCGGGGTAAACCTACGATCTCCCATCCACTCATCAAGATTCCTCTTCAAGACAGTCAATGAGGGACTCTGCCTAACCTGGACTGGGATTTTATTCCAGAGTGAAAGGAGCCTCTGGGTTATGAATCTGTCCCTCCAGCATGTCCTATTTATTTCAGAGCTGAGGTTAAAGTCTCTTGAGCGCGTGGCTCGATGGGATTTGGATTTTCTGAGGTGTAGCATGTCCATTAATTCAGGGTTGGACATGGCTTTATACGTCAGGCACAGATCGCCTCTGAGCAGGCGGTATACCACTGAGTAGAGCTGGAGTTTCTTTAACCGGGCAGCATATGGCATCTGTTTGAGCCCTTTGATCCTCTTGGTGAGGTACTTTTGGGGTCTTTCCAGTTGCTGCAGGTGTCTGGTAAGGTACATCCCAAAAGGGGCATTGTACTCAATTATGGGCCTGATGAAGGATGAGTAAAGAGGCACGATGACCTCCACTGATCTAGATGTAAATCCCTTCATGATTAGCTGGGCTATATAAAATGTTTTTCTAACCACTTTGGCCACGTGGTTGTCAAATGAGAGATTGCTATCAACTTGGGTCCCCAGGTCCCTAATTACTTCTTCTGTACTTAATGGATTACCACCTATGTGGTAATTTGTGGGCACTTTGTTTTGCTAAAGGGGATGACTATACACTTTTTGGCGTTTAGCTTGAGGCCATGGCTCTGGGACCAGTTGTCTGTTTCTATGAAGCCCTTTTGGAGGATGCTTGTGTCGGCTGGAGAGTCAATTACGGCGCACAGTTTGCAGTCATCTGCGAACTTGGTCAGCCACAGTACTTCCGTGTTGGCCTGTACCTCCGAGAAATATATACCGAACAAGAGAGGTCCCAGGACTGAGCCTTGTGGGACGCCACTTGTAACTGGTTTGGAGTCTGACATGACTCCAGCAATTCTAACCATGTGGGTTCTGTCCTTGAGCCAGTTTGCAACCCATCTAGTGACATAGGGGTTTATATTTAAGCTGGTGAGCTTATCTATAATGCCCGAGTGAGGTATTGTATCGAAGGCTTTTGCAAGGTCCAGGTAGGCTGTGTGGACCACCTTCCCCTCGTCAATGGCCTTGGTGACTGTTTCAAAGAAATCGACCAGGTTTAAGAGGCAGGATCTGCCCTTAACAAAGCCGAACTGGGTAGGATCCAGTGTCTGTAGGTCCCCAACATCTTTATTTATGAGGTCCATGATGATCCTTTCCATAGCTTTGCAGACCAAGCTAGTCAGGCTTATGGGGCGATAGTTTCCAGGATCCGTTGAGGCACCACCTTTGTGGAGAGGGACCACTGTTGCTGTACGCCAATCTTTGGGTACATATCCTGTAGTAAGGTTGAGATTGAACAGTAGTTTTATGTTTGGGTTTAGCTCTTCTTGGAGTTCATGTAGGACGCAGCCCGGGACACCGTCTGGTCCCATTGATGCTGTGTTTTTTGCTTTGGAGAGGGCGGCTCTTGCCTGAGCATCTGAGATGTCAGGGGGGGCAACACTCAGCTGGGATAGATATTTGCCCTTTTGGTGGGGAGGGGGGGGGGGGAGACGTTTCTGCTGAACCTGTCAGCTAGGATGTTGGCAATGTCTGTGGGTTCGGTGTATTTTTTTGTCACTTTGGACTAATTCTGAGCATATCTGGGAATTCCCACCCAGGTTCCTAACATAACTAAAGAAAGCCTTGTGATTATCCTTAGTGCCATGTGCAATTTTTCGCTCGAAGCTGGCCTTAGACGATTTTATGAGTGCCCATAGTTTTTTGCTAATACTGATCAGGGATGCCTTCCCTTTTTGGGATTTTGCTCTATCATGTAGTAGCTTCCTCCTTCTATTGTATAGTTTGTTTATGGCTGGGGTCCACCAGACAGGACGTCTGCCTTTGGAGGATTGGGTCTTGGTTTTATTTAGGATTGCATTATCCATGCATTCCTGAAGGTGTTCATAGAATGCGTTTATGAAGGATTTTGCGGTCTGGGCCGTATTTTCCACAGGCCCGGGGGCTTTGAAGGATTCCCACCTCGGTTTTGAGGAGTGTGAAATTTGCTTTAGAGAAGTTTTTCACTGTGGTTTTCTGGGCAGGGGATGGGGTCGGGATGTGAATATCCAGTGAGATTAGTTTATGGTCTGATCTTACCAGTAAGGGATACACTTCTGGTCTGGAGCATAAAGTCCCCATGTTGGTGATGATCAGGTCCAGTACGTTTTCCCCTCTTGTGAGAGTGGTAACAAGTTGTTCCATAGCATTTGAGTTTATAAATTCTAGGAACCTTTGGGCTAGGGTGTTGGAGCTAGAGTAATGCTCCCAGTCTATGTTTGGGTAGTTGAAGTCGCCCAATATAATGGTGTTTGGAGAGACCTTCATATTTTCCAGTGTTCTCAGGAAGGCCAAGTGGGGTTCCTGGGTTTGGGAGGGTGGTCTGTAGCAGGCTATAAACTGGAAGGCAGTTTTACCCACTGTTAGTTGCACATGGACAGTCTCTGATGCTTTGTGCTGTGCCACCAACCTGGAGGTGTGGGTATCTTTGACGAATATTGATACTCCCCCTCCCTTGGTGGTTCGGTCCAAGTTTTGGGGCCAAAAAGCATGGTATGAGGTATAACCTGGTAGTGCTGGGGTGCTCTCGGGAGCCTTGAACCAGGTTTCTGTTACTGCACAGATATCGATGTTTTCCATGCTAAGGAGAGTTTTGAGTGCGTGCATCTTGAGGTTTAGACTTCTGGCGTTGAGTAGCATTACTCTTAGTTTCTTATCCCTTGTGCTACCTATGGAGGTGGGTTTGTCTTTTGAGCCTTGCCTAAAAGAGCCACTATGGGGGTAGCAAGAGCCTTTGTCAATATCTGAAATCCAGGGGTGACAGGTGCAAGCCGTCCATAGCGAAGCATCGTGGCTTGTCGAGCATGTCATCCCAGGCTGACAGGCATTGGATCCCCTTTGAATGACACCAATACTTAAGCCAATTGTTGAAATTGATCATCTTGTCTTCATATTGTGGCATCATTCTTGGTGAGGGTAAGATGCTACTCAAGGTCAGGGTCATACTGGCCTGGGCTACATGCTCAGAGAACTCCTCTATGTCTCTTTTCATGTAGTCCAGGGAGGTACGTCTCGGGTCAGCCAGTGGACTTGGAACTCTGGAACAGAACTGGGGAAGTTGTGTGCTCAGAGGGGAGGTGAAAAGTTTCACTTAAGGAGTACCCCACCAATGGACAATATCCAGAAACACCTCTTTGTGAAGCATCCATTTGTGAGTACTCATCCTGGGCCTGCTCAGAGAGTCTGCCACTAGATTGTGCTCTGAACAGATGTAAACTGCTTGAAGAACCAAGTGATGGCAGATTGCAAAATCCCAAGCATGAAGAGCCAGTCTGCAAAGAAGGTAAGACTGTGCTTCACTTTAAAATACCATGAAGATGACCACCACAGATACAAAAAATAAGAAAATGTAATATTCACTTAGTGCCTTGTCATAAAATGCCTTCCAAGAGTAAAAAACACCACATTACATCAGCTTAAATACATCCACTAAATTCCTTAATTAACACTTTGCATACAATAAATCAATCATTTACTTAAATAACACATTTCCAGTGGCGCACTCTGCTTCAATGCCTGTTGATGTACCACATGACTGTGGTATTGTCTGTGAAAACCTTTGGTGGGCATAGAACCCAAAGGTAGTTAAACATGAACAGCTAGGATTAGAACCCTTGTATATCTTTGATACTGATGTGTTCTGACATCTGTTGATGGGACCAGACACCCCAAACTTTCAGATGGTTGGAGGAAGCACCACAACCTTGATCTAAAGCATCTGTGCATAGCTCTCGAGTGAGAAGTGGAACCTAAAAAGGCAGACTTGGATTTCGAGAAATCTGCTGAATCCACAAGTTTGAGAAAGGGAAAATGGACTGGAAACTTCACAGGGTGGCAATGTCGGACCGCAAGTCTTGAGATAAAACTGAAATTTCCTCATGTGGGGTTTGCCAAAAGGAACCATATGAATGCTGGATGCAATGAACGCCAAGGCTCAGAGAAACTCCTTGCAGGAAGACCTGGAAGAGGAAGAAGAGACTGGAAAAAAGCAGAGGACCTTGGATGGCAGAAGGAAAACTAACATTGAGGGTGGTGTGAAACCTGCAACCCAAAAATACTTGTGTCTTGAGAAGGAGTAAACAGCGACAAGGAGTAAACAGTGACATTTTGAGATTAAGAGTGAAACCCACACTACTCAGGAGAAGCACAGTAAAGTGTAGATTCTAAACCAGGAGCTGCTGTAAGGGAGCTTGAATCAAAACGTCATCCAGGTAAGGGAATTCCCTAAAGACTGCAAAAAGTTTCTATGGGGCCAGACATTTGATAGACAACCTTGGAGTCATTCAAAGACAAAAAGGCACAGCAAAGCATTGATAATGAGAGAAGAAAAGTACAGTTCTGTACACTTACCATAAATGTAGATGTTAGAGTGTATTCACTGTTGCAGTCATTACATTTGGGTAATCTGCTGGCAGGTTGCCTCAGTCAGCCTGAATTCCAAAGTCTTGGGTCCTGTGTAGGTTGTTGTCTCCTCTTCCATGACGTCAGGGGTACAAAACATGCAGCCAACGCCATTTTCTTTAGGTTTTCTTGCGCCAGATGTCAGGTGCCCCCCAAAAGGTAGCAAAAAAAATATATATATATATATATATATATATATATATATATATATATATATATGAATATACACATGCATCAATATAAACTTTACCTTCATCTACAAGCAAATACACTGCATAGGTTGTAGAAGATAGAGAAGGAAAGAAACCTCCAGAATGACCGGGGGATGGCGGGTGGGTAACCTGGACTGCAACAGTGAATACACTCGAACATCTACATTTATGGTAAGAGTACAAAACTGTACTATGTTCTTTGTGTTTCACTGTTGCAGTCATTACATTTGGGTAGAATCCCAAAGCTATGGTTGGAAGGCTGGAGCTAAAAAGCATTAGGTGCGGCTATAAGGCCCTGCAGAACTGCAGTGGCAAAGTCTGCCCTGAACTTAAGAGTAGAGAGGCAAATGATAATGCTTTGTAAAGGTGTGAACAGAACTCCAAGTAGCAGCCTCTAGAATGTCTTTGATTGGTACTCTGAGAAAGGCTGCTGAAGTAGCTGCAACTCTGGTGGAATGAGACCTAATGCCCTTGGGCACAGGTTTACCATGGTGTAAGTAGCAGAAATGGATGCAGTGGCTTATCCACTTTGAAATTGTCTGCTTTGAAATGGCCTTTCCTTCTGATCCTGCAGCATATGTCACTAGTAATTGCTCAGCGTTTCTTAGAGCTTTAGCCCTGCTCAAGTAGAATCTTAGCTGTCTGTGTACGTCCAAGGAATGCAGAATTCTCTCCCCCTTGTTCTGCGGATTTGGATAAAAGGTTGGCAGATGAAATGTTTGGTTAACAGCCACAATGGAAACCACCTTAGGCATAAATCCTCAGAGACACCCTGTCTGGGTAAAATGATAAAAGGCTCTACAGCCATGAGGGCCTGTAGCTCTGAAACTCTTCTTGCTGAAGTAATTGCTAGCAGCAGAGCGGTTTTCCATGATAAGAACTTTATATCAGCGGTAGCAGCTGGTTCAAATGGTGGCAGGGTGAGCTTTTCCAACACATAATTGAGATCCCATGCAGGTAATGGTGATCTCAATTATGTGTTGGTGACTGACAGGTTTTTCCAACTGAAGGATAGCGCGTCCAGTTTCCATGCTTGTCTGTAATAAGTCCTTGTGCAGAATCTTTTCAACTGATAATTTTGAGGAGAGGCAAATAGATCTATGTCTGGGCTCCCCCATTTCTCTGTTATCATGCTGAAGACTTGTGAATTTAATTTCCACTCGTGAGGATCCATAAGGTTTCTGCTTAAATCGTCTGCCAGAGTATTTTGCTTTCCAAGCAGGAATTGAGCTTGAAGATGTATTTGGTAGGTCAAAGCTGTGTCCCACAGTGCCATGGCTAATATGCAAAGGGGGTAAGAGTGTGTGCCCCCTTGCTTGTTTATATACCACATGACCGTGGTGTTGTCCATCTTTATCAGCAGTTGTCCTGGATGAAGTAAGTCCTTGAAGGCTGTTGGGGCATTTTGAACAGCTAGCATCTCTTTCTGGTTGATATGTAGATGCATTTGGGTCCATATGCCCTGAATGCATTTTCCTGCCATGTGCCCCCCCCCAGGCATAATCTGATGCATCTGTTAAGGTATGGCTGGCAGGGGGTAGAGTGAAGGCCCGTCCCATGTTTTGGTGACATGCCTTTGCCCACCAGAGAAACTCCTGTTGTAGGCAGGGAATGAGAGGAATCCGTTTCCAGACTGTGAGAATGTTGACTCCATAAACTTTTTAGGTACCACTGAAGTTCCCTCATATGCAGTCTTGCATATGGAATCAGTAGGATGCAGGATGCCATGAAGCCCAAAGCCTGCAGAATTTGTCTTGCAGATAACTGTTTTTTGTTGCCATCAATTTGACGGAAAAGCTCACCCTGCCACCATTTGAACCAGCTGCTACCGCTGATATAAAGTTCTTATCATGGAAAACCGCTCTGCTACTAGCAATTACTTCAGCAAGAAGAGTTTCAGAGCTACAGGCCCTCATGGCTGTAGAGCCTTTTATCATTTTACCCAGACAGGGTGTCTCTGAGGATTTATGCCATCTGGGCAGTTGTATTCAAGCTTGCACCCAGGAATGTTATCTTATGAGAGGGTACCACAGTTGTGATTTCTTTTCATTTATTGTGTACCCTAGGCATGTTAGAAGCCTTTTCACAAATGCCAGGTGTCTAAGAAGAATGTCCTTGTTCTCTGCTTGAATGAGACAGTCGTCCAAGTAAGGGTATATTTGTGTACTTCTTTGTCTGCAAAATGCAATTACTGGTGCCAGGCACTTTGTAAAGACCCTGGGCGCAGTAGATAAGCCAAAGGGCAGTGCAGAGAATTGGTAATGCATTAAGCCAGCCTTGAATCTGAGGTATCTTCTGCACAACTGTCTTATTGGGGCATGCAGGTTTTTCTCTTTTATGTCTAATGTCACCAGCCAAGCATTCTTGCCCAGCATAGGCAGAAGCTGCTGCAAAGTCAGCATTTCGAATTTTGGAATGTCCAGGTATGTGTTCAAAATCGATAAATCCAGTATTGGCCGCCAGGCCTTGTCCTTTCTGGGTACCAAGAACAGTCTTGAGTAAAAACCCTGTCCTTTTTCCTGTTCTGGTACTGGCTGAATGGTCCCCATCTCCATGAGGGATGTAACTGGTTTCTGTGCCACTGCCCATTGGTTTTTGGGCAGATCTGGCCAACCATTTGCCATTGGCAGAGTGTGGAAATGGAGCCTGAATCCCTGTGATATTATGTTTAGTACCCACTTGTCCTGGGTTATTAACTGCCAATTTTGAGCAAAAAGTGCTAATTTTCCCCCTAAGGGTGCTGCCAAAAGATAAGTGCTTGGTGTAGGCAGAGGGAAGTCATTGGGACTGTTTTCTGTAGATTTGCGCTTTATCTTCTCCAGATTTGGAGGTAGAAGCGCCCCATTGCTTTGACCTGTATGAATCTTGCGCCTGGTATCTGGAACCCTTAGGGCGTCTGGATTTGCCCCTTTGAGCTCTGTCTAACACAGGAAAGGACCAATTTTTTGTAGGCCAGTGTCTACTGAATCTTGGTGGCTGCACTTGTAAGAAGTCTAACAGTTTGCATAGACTTAGCTTTGTCTTCCATTTTCTTTAAAACCTCTTCTGCCTTAATAACAAACAGAGAATCATGCTGTAAAGGAGCATCTCACAATTTAGCTTTAACATGATCAGGCAAATTTTGTTCTTTTAGCCAGGCATGCCTCCTAATCACAGATCCAGTAACTGCGGCCCTGCAGGAGGCCTCTAAGGAATCAAAACCACATTGCAAAGTATGTTTCCAACCTGTTCGGCTGCATGCAATAATTCCTGCAATTCTTTATTTTCTGCATATCAGAAATCAACATCATTTTCTGTTTCAGCAATCCCATAACATGTTGTTGATACTTAAGCATATGAAATTGACAATTTAAGGCCCTGATTGCCAAGGTTGCAGATGTATAAACCTTTTTTCCCCATCTGTCCAGTGCCCTTGAATCTCTGTCAGAGGGGGTAGGATTTGTTGCTGTTGAGGCCTTAACTCCCTTTGGACTCTGTGAAATAGTTTCAGGATCAGCAGCAGGGTTTCTAAATAAAAAATTATGTGAGTCAGGGACCCTGTAATACCGGTCAGGCTTACTAGGAGCCGGAGATAAGGAGTCAGGGGTCAAGCTCGACTCCGAAAACACATCATCCACAATGTCTAAAACAGGGGGAATGGCTAAAGGCCTGTGCTGTGAGAGAAGGAAATCCCAGAGCCTCTTTTTTGATTCTGAGAAATCTTGACTCTCCCAGTGAAAATGCTCCCTCAAAGTATGCAAGGTTTCTCCAAATAAATAATCCTCAGGAGGAGATGCAGATGGTATAGACTCCTCTGCATCAGAAACCTCATAAGGAGGTAGAGATAATTCCTGATGAGAAGAGGAATCAGAAGAAATAGAAACCTGATCTTAAGATTCATAATCAGTGTCTTGCCTAGGCCTCTTATCTGGAGGGGGATGGGTATCCCTGATCACGGTAATAAGGTCTTCAGCCATTTTGATAATCTGTTTTTTCAGGCATAGAGGCCTGTGCACGTGGCTCATGCGTAACTTTTTTTATAGTTTTAGATGTTGCTTTTGTCTTTGGTTTTGCAGCTTTCGGTTTGATATACAAATGTTAAGGTCTGAAAACACCCTCAGAAGCCGGTGCCTGCTCAGCGGCTCAAGACCCATCCGAGGAAGATACATCCGTTGGTTCAATACCTTGAGTATCTTCCGGCATGTAGGACTCCACATGGGTGTCGGTAGAGGCTTGTGACTCTAAGGTAGTGGGTATCAGGGGCTGCAAACGCAACTCACAGAGTACTGGCGAAATGGCGACTGGCTTAGAAGAAGCTTAGTCATCGGTTTTGGATCTTGACTGTCTTTCTCTGTCCTTTTTTTTACGTTTTTTGTGTACTCCGGTAGTCGGATTGCTATACGAAAACATTTCTGGGTAATTAAATCTGTTTCCAAAATACTTTGAGGCAGAAATATACCGACGGTTAATAGTGCGTTGGTTAAATCTAGCACAAAACTGACAGCCAGGCACGTTGTGATCAGGGCCTAGGCAAGGAATACAGTATAAATGGAAATCCTTATCGGGTATTTGCTTCCCATAAGTAATACAATTATTAACTATTTCTGACATTGGTATGGAGCAAGAAAAAAATTTCCCCAACGGGGTACTTAGCTTTATAAAGACTTCGGTTCTGAAACTCAAACTCAAATATTTCAGTAGTCGGCCAACTGGCACTTGCGAAATGCTTCTACTTCGGGCACCGCGCAGCAAGAAAGACTAAAGAAAATGGCGTTGGCTGCATGTTTTATACCCCTGATGACCTGATGTCATGGAAGAGGAGACAGCAACAGACGCAGGACCCAAGACTTTGGAATTCAGGCCAACTGAGGGCAACCTGCCAGCAGATTACCCAAATGTAATGATTGCAACAGTGAAACACTAACATTAGAAATATAAAAATTTCCTGAGCAGAGGGTGAATAAGAACATGGAGGTAAGCATTCTTTAAATCCATGGAGACCAGAAAAGCCTGGGGAAGTAGAAGAGGGAAAAGGTTATTTACATTTGTTTACCGGGAAATTCCGACTGGACGCAGGTCCTTTTTCAGCGGATTCCCGGGGAGAAAAGCTCCACATCATGTACATGATAACTAGAGATACAAAGTTGCAGCAATAGTAAACAACATTACAGGTTGTTGGCTTTAATACAACAACAAGACATTGATCAACAGTATATACAGTAAATGTTGCAAGTCAAGATAGTTTCTTGTCGTTTCTAACATTAGTAACAAAGTTGAACCACAAGATTTTAAAGTATATAAAAACAACTAGCTAATGCTGACTGTGGTTAGTAGTGGCGGTAGTATAGTTGGGTTAAGAGTCTAGGTGGGGGGAGGTAAAGGTGAATCTTGAAGGAAGGGACCTTAAGAGAGGTGTAGAGACAAGACAGGTCTAGAATGACCTTTATAATCCCGCCTTCCTAGGGACCAGAAACATTATGGAATAAAAACCTATTCCCTGTTGAGAAATGGGAAGTATGGTTCCCTGATCTACCAGATCCTACAGGACCCAAGGAAAATGAGGGATCTGGCAAGGAAAAGGCTAAGGAATGCCAGAAAATGGAGGAAGGGACCTCCAAGCCATAAAACAAATCATAACAGATCATGCAGAGAGCCCAGGTGCCTGTGGCTATCTCCTGCCGAACAAGAAAGGAAAGGGTTAGCCTGAATGGCAGATGAATCTGGCCAAGGGAAAGGAGAAGCCGGATGTCAGAGGAAGATTTATCAGGAAAAGCAGTTTTTTACTGTAGCATTCTAAGTGGATTTATCTGGGAAAATCTGCATAGAAACCCTTTTACTTCTAGCAGACTGTGTAGGCTGCCTATGGACAAAAGAAGATTTTGAAGGGCAGTTTGTAGAGACAAAACAAAAA
This sequence comes from Protopterus annectens, assembly GCF_019279795.1. NCBI lineage: Eukaryota > Metazoa > Chordata > Ceratodontiformes > Protopteridae > Protopterus > Protopterus annectens. Next base: position 1,151,251,828 of record NC_056748.1, read on the forward strand.
TTTTTGTTTGAGGTCCTGCATAACCTTGCCTTCATCTTCATCAGAACTAAGGAGGGAGAGATAGAGAGTGCAGAAGTCTTACTGTCTGAATAAGGAAGGTCAGTTAACCCCCACCCCTAGCCAGGACAGAACAGCTTTGACATGTCTAGTCATGGGTCTGACAAATGATGGACCTAAAAGCCAAACAGAACCAGACACTTTTCTCCATATTAGCATTGCTGTCCTTGTCAAAAGGGAGGAGCTTGGAAGAGAAAAGCAGTTTGGATGGCTTATCCGTGCATTTAGAAACCACAGCAGGATCAGATGAACTTTTATACAAGAAATTATAATCTTCAGGCACTTTATAAAATCTGTCTGGCTTCTTAGGGGCCAGAGGTTGAGAATCAGGAGGCTGAGAAGCTGTTGTAAATGTGTCACACAGGGCAGTTAAAACAGGAGACTCTAGGTCGTCTGGGATTGTCCATTTTCAAAAGCTCATAATAGTTCTTTTAGACTTCAGAGACTTTGGAACAATCCCACTTAAGTGTTCCATCACAAGGACTACTGTATCCCCAAAGGATAATTCCTCAAAATGAGAGTCAGGGGACAAAGAATATTCTTAATCAGTTCCAAAAGCCAAAGGACAGTGTATTTGTGAGGAATAAGATAAGGATTCTTAAGCAGTTCAACTCCTCTTCAGAAAAATCAAAATTTCTCAGTCTCTTATGATGGGTGAATGACCATGGAGCAACAGCTGCATGGACAAACAATCCCAGAGGAGGCATCACAGCCACGTAGGCATTAAACAGCCCTTGAGTAAAATCCCGCCATGCTTTGACAGAATCCTTAGCCACAGTAGCTAAATGTTTGGTTTTATAATTCTTTTTTAAAGGAACATCTGCTTTGGCAAATCTAGGATGGCCAGACCCCTGGCCTGGCTCCAATGAGGGCACCAGGCACTTCTTGCCTAGGATTTAATCCCCCTTGGCTCTTCAGATACAAGATCAGCCATGGTTCCCCCTCTACAAATTTACCACATTTATGCACAGTCTCAGAGGAAGCGCAAGTAGGAAACTGTGTGTAGACCTCCAACTGAGTCGCAGCAGAGGGAACTGGCATCAGCACCAGACTGTCCTTGGGTTCTTTGGCCAACCTTAGGGATAAGTCCAGTGGAGGTTGGACAGCAGCAGGATCAGCAAGTGCTTTTTTTTTTAGCATTTTTCCTTGTGGGTCCTATTATTGAGTCTGTTGGCCACCCACCTGATGAGATAGGGATTTATGCCAAGTTGTGTTAGCTTTTCAATGATGCCAGAGTGGAGGATTGTGTCAAAGGTTTTGGCCAAGTCAAGGTAAGCTGTTTGTACTGACTTTCCCTCATCGAGGGCCTTAGTGACCATCTCAAAGAAGTCAACCAAGTTCAACGGGAAGATCTGTCCTTGACAAATCCGAACTGGGTGGGGTCAAGTGCTTGGAGATTGCCTATGTCCTTGTTTATGAGATCCATAACAACATGCAACATGGCTTTACAGATGAGACTTGTCAAGCTAATGCGGCGATAGTTTCCAGGGTCAGTAGTGGCACCATCTTTGTGCAAGGGGATGACCATGGCAATTCCCCATTCTGCTGAAATGAAGCTTGTACTTAGGCTGTGGTTGAATAGGGTGTTCAATGGCAAAGCCAGTTTATGATGCGGATTGTGCAGAATACAGCCTGGGATAATTTCTGGTCCTATGTAAGCTATGTTCTTTGCCTTGGATAGGGCCTTTAACACTTGATCTATGGAGATGAGAGGTGCGAGACAAGTATTGGGGATGTCGAATGGCCCTTTGTGGGGAGTTTGCACTAAACCTGTCTGCTAGCAAGTTGACTAAGTGGTACTGTTAAGTACTAACTCAGAACAAGCCTGGGCTTTGCCATGGAAGTTCCTGATGTAACAGAAAAAGGCTTTGTGGTTTCCCTTTCTTTCGGAGGCTAGATTTCATTCATAATTGGCTTTGGAGGCTTTCATTAGTGATCTAATGTTATGTTAGGTAAATGAGCTCATTTACCTAACATAACATTAGATCACTAATGAAAGCCCTCAAAGCCAATTATGAATGAAATCTAGGTCAGCTATCAGCCAGGAGGGGGTAGGAGGGAGGAACGCATGAATTAAGGCGAAATTAATTCACATGGAACATTATGGTGAGTACATACCTTTTTAATGTGAAGTTGTTCAATCTCGCCGTTCATTCTTGACTGATGGGTAGCGTCCCTAACACCATCAATCTCGGGTGGCTCACAGGAGTACATTCTTCAGGACTGTAGACCCAAAAGAAGCCCTGTCCCTGGAGGCCTTATCAACTTTGCAATGCATGATAAAGGTATGATGTTTTGACCAAATGGCTGCTTCACAAATGTTATCAAGGGCAGTTTGGCTGAAAATGCAGAGGATGTAGAAACTGCTCTGGTTGAGTGAGCTTTAATCTTGTGTTGCAAAAGCATATTGGCAGCTGAATAGACAAAGGTGACACAGATAACCATTTAGACAGAGTTCTTTTAGCCACTGGTCTACCTTTCCTGGATTCAGAGAATGAAACAGAGAGCAGATCTGATTTCCTGATATCATTTGTTAGATCCAAATAAAATCTGAGCTGTCGGTGAACATCAAGTTTGTGCAGGATATACTCCAACTTGTTGGAATGATTAGGGAAGAAGACTGGTAACTCAATAACTTGGTTTATATTAGATTCAGAACAAAGTTTGGACAAAAAGGAAGAGTTTGTCCTAAGCGATACTCTGTCAACATGAAAAATCAAATGAGGAGGGCTGATGGATAAAACCTGAAGCTCTGACACTCTGCGGGGAGAAGTTATAGCTACCAGAAAAATGGTTTTCCACGATAAAAATCTGAGATCAAAAGATGATGCTGGTTCAAACGGGGATGGTTATACATGACAGCATAAAATTTAGATTACATGGAGAAAAGGGAGTTTTCACAGGTGCCCTCCTATGAAATGTCCCCTTGAGAAAGGCCCTGGATAACTTGTGGGACATGATATTTAAACAGTCAGTCCCAAGATGAAAATTAGATACAGCAGTCAACTGGACCCGAACGGTTGCTGCTGCCGCTCCTTTGCTAAAAATCATAGTCAAGAATTCTAGTGTGGATGTCCAGGAGACTTGGTAAGGATCAATATTATGCTTAGAGGCCCATATGGAAAATCTCTTTCACTTGCTAAGATATAATCTTCTAGTGGACGGCTTATGAGAAGACAAAAGGATCTGTTTTGTCTCACTGGAAAAGTTATAAAGCCTGGCTATGAGGGTAACTGGAGCAGCCAAGCAGTCAGCTTCAATGACTGCAAAGAGGTATGAAAGTCCCCCGACGGATGTGTCAGTAGGTCTGGAACTGGGTCCAGAATCCAGGGATCCTCCAAGAGATGATGCTGAAGGAATGGGAACAAAATCTGCCAAGGCCAATGAGGGGCTATATGGATGATGGTACTTCTCAGGGATTTTGCTTTCTGTAGAACCTTGGGTATCAATGGTATTGGTGGAAATGCACAGAGACGACCCGGGGGGCCAATCGTGTAGGAGTTTGCCCCTTTGGGGCTTCTCCTGGAGGGGGAATCAGGGAAAAGTAGCTTCTGCATTTTGTGTTGATGTGACTGGCAAAAAGGACGCAGCCAGGCTGGCCCCATTGTTGGAAAACCCTGTCCGCAACCTCTTTCTCGAGGGACCACTCGTGTGGCAACAAAATTGCCCTGCTCAGTTTGTCTGCTACCACGTTGGATCTCCGTGGGATGTGCGTTGCCAACAGAAAGTGCTGGGAGGAAACAGCCCACTGCCAAACTCTGAGGGCTTCTTGGCAAAGGAGGTAAGATCTGGTTCCCCCTTGCTTGTTCAAGTACCAGACTACTCCTCTGCCCCTGTCTGTCTGAATCGCAATCGTTCCTAGAGGAAGACAGCCCTGGAAGTACTGCAACACCAAAAGTACTGCTCTCATCTCCAGAACATTGATATGGAAGTGTGACTCCTGTTCGGTCCATGTGCCTTGGGCAGTCTTTCCCTGAAAATAACCCCCCCCCCCACCTTATCAGGGAAGCGTCAGTGGTCACGATGGCTACTGGAGGGGGTAGAACAAAAGGGCGTCCTATGGTGACATTAAGAGACGTCAACCACCACTGGAGATCTTTCTTGCAAGAGCTCATAATCAATATTGTGTGGTCCATAGGTAGTTCCTGGTAAGACCATTGAGTGAACAACAGCCATTGAAGGATCAGCATTATGCATTCTTGCTAATGGTATGGCTAGGATTGCTGCAGCCATCATACCCAATACTTTCAGAACTTCTGAAACCGGTGCTCTGTCTTTCGATACCAATGTGCTGACATACTGAAGAAGACTCTTTCAATTGGTAGCCTTCGAGTGGTGGTTGAGGTGTCTAGCTCTGCCCCAATAAAAACGATACACTGCGATGGCGACAAGGCAGACTTTTGTGAGTTGACCAATACCTAAATGATTGCAGAGTGACAGAGTGCACTCCCTTGCCTGAATACGTTGATGCCTGGTGGTGGTGGTAAGGAGCCAATCATCTAGGTATGGAAACACCTGGAAGCCTAGATGCCTCAGGTGAGCCATGACCACTGCCATGCATTTGGTGAACACTCTGGGGGCTGTAGTGAGACCAAAGGGCAGGGCTTAAAACTGAAAATGATTGGCTCCCAGCCGGAAACGCAGGTGATCTCTGGACGGCCTGTCCATCTTTATGTGGTAGTATGCATCCTTGAGATAGAGCACATCCAACTGTCTTTCCTTAAGAAGGGAAGTACAGACTGAAGCGTGACCATCCAGAACTTCTTTCTTTACATATTGGTTGAGTCTGCTGAGGTCCAAACTGGGTCTCCAGTCCCCTGCTTTCTTTGGAACCAAAAAGAATCTTAAGTTCCGGATCCTGTCTGGTCTGCTGGAACTGGCTGAATGACTTTTTTGTAGCAACTTTCGGACCTCTACAGTTGCTTATTCCCTGTAACTGGATGGAATGTCCAGGATTCTCCTTATGTATGGGGGGTGGGTGTGGCGAATGGTATGAAGTACCCTCTGGAAATTATACTTTGTACCCAGATGTCTTTTATTTTTTGCCAAGCATCTGGGTACAAAGATAAGCAACCTCTGACTGCCTCCAGAGCAGGACAGTCGGGCCGCCTTTCAGGAGCACTGACAGGGTTGCCCAGAGAAGTGATCTCTGTCACCCTGATGTTGTGGAACCCCTCTTCCGCGAGGGCGGTGTCTTCCACTATTACCCCCTCCTCTGCCCCTGGAGCGGGGTTCACCATGGATGTCCTGAAAGGCTCCTTGGGCTTTCCAGAACCAAAGTTTGCCTCCCCTTTGACCTTTGGCTTATCATCCGCCATAATAACTACTTTAAACACACACACACACACACACACACACACACACACACACACACACACACACACACACACACACACACACACACACACACAAGATAAAAAGAATTGAAAATCTCTATACAACTAGACAAAGGTTGTATATAGCCACTAGAAAAACTATGTAAACACACACTCTTAAGAGATAAGGCCAAAAACATGAGGCCAATATTTTAAAGAGTAATAAAAACACACGGGAAGGGGAACTTCAAGGAAGCTATAAAAGCCAACTATCTAATTATCTAACTATCCTACGTCAAAAGTTTAGTAAAAATATTTAAACTGCTAAATAGAAAAGTTTTTTAAATTGTACTGGTCCGAGCTTGCACTGGAACCTCCGATCAGATGCCGCAGCAAACTAGATTTGAGGTAATTCTGAGTTACTGGAAGACCTTGAGCTTTGCATGTGGCCATACCAGAGCCGATGGATCGGCTTTGAACCCATTAGTCAAGAATGAACGGCGTGATTGAACAACTTCACATTTACATATTCCACCTAATGAGAATAAATGGGACTTTGTGTCTGTCCATGTAGAATGTTTTGTTTAGGCCTTGTATCCTTTTAGTAAGGTATCTCTGTTGGATAGATAGGTGCCAAAGGGAACATGATATTCAGTGATTAGGCTAATGAGGGCTGAGGAAAAGAGGACAGTGACATCCCTAGACTTGGTGTTTTTAAGATGTGCAGTATAAAAGAACGTTCTTTGAATAGTAGAAACTACTTTAAAAGTCAAGTCGCTGCCCACGTTCCCAAATTGCCAAAAGTTGGGTCAACGTTTGGGGGCATATTGTTACTGTGGTAGTTCCCCGGGATAGATGACTTCCCAACTGATACAGTAATGCATTTAGTTTCAGTCCATGATTTTGCCACTAGTTATTTATTTGAGACAAACCTTTCTGCAGGATGGCCAAGTCATTTTGGATTCACTGATTTACTCCTAGCTGGCAGCCATATGCGAACTTAGCCAGAGCCCTTTGGTATTGGATTTTACTTCAGAAAAGTAGATACCAAACAGGAGACATCCCAGCACAGAACCCTGGGGGATTTCACTGGTGACTAGTCTCTTTGTGGAAGTAACTTTCCCTTTTTTGATTATCTGCGTCCTGTGAGCCAGTCGGCATTCAAGTGGGTGACATAGGATTTTATTCACAGGGTTTAGCTTTTCTATTATGCTTGAGTGGTAAATTGTGTCATTTGCTTTGGCCAGGTCAAGGTATGCGGTGGGTACCATTTTGCCTTCATCCCTTGATTTGGTGACCTTTTCAAAAAAATCTAACAGGTTAAGTAAGCATGACCTATCCTTGACAAATCCAAACTGAGATGGGTCCAATGTTTGGAGGTTCCCTATGCCCTGATTGATTACATAAAAAATCTTCCATGCTTTGCATATGAGGCTGGTCAGACAGTCTGTAATTTTGTGGGTTTGTGGAAGTTGGTCCTTATGCAGTAGAATGACTGCAGCGGTTCTACATGGTCTAGGTACAAAACCTGTAGGGAGGCTGTGATCGAACAGTGTTAGGGGTGTGGCTAAATCATACTTCATGCTGTTTAAGATTCATCCAGGAATATTTCAGGACCCATCTATGGGTTATTTTTTGCTTTTGATAGTTCTAAGACTTGGTCTTGTGTGATAGCTGGAGGTGAGCCAGTTTCAGTTATATCATGAGAAACAGATGGCAAGGAGAGAGGGGTAAAGTTAGAGCTAAATTTATCAGCCAGTAGGGTTAGCTATATCTTTAGCCTCAGTGTAGGAATCATCATTCACAATCAGCTTGGTGCATTGCTATGCTGTATTTTTGAGATTACGACCAAAACTGAAAAATGTGTTGATTGTCTTTGACTTGGGTAACTATTTTTGCCGTAAACCTGGCTTTGGTGGATTTTACTAAGCTTCTGAATAATTTATTTCAGTGATGGCCTCCAAAATTATGGAGTGGACTCTTCTTACTTTAGGTCAAAAATCTTTTCCTTTATTATAAAGCTTGCTGATATTACGGTTCCACCATATGGGTTTGTTTCTGTGGTTTGCCCTGCACTTTTTGTACGAGATGTGGCTGCATTTTGGAGCTGTTCACATGCTGGTATACTGTGGTGCTGTACATTTCTGCATTTTCAGTGCAGTTAACAGAGTTTGGAGAGTTGAAACTTGCCAGTGTATCACTAAGGAGTAGGTAGTTTTGTTTTAAAGAAATTATGTTTCTTGTTTGGAAGGGATCGGTGATTTTAATTTTATTTCAAAGGAGGCTGCTTTATGGTCAAACGTAACAAGTGCTAAAGATACACAAAGGATGGTGCAAGATGCTTCCATGTTAGGACAAGATCCAAGATGTTATTCCCCTTAGTGAGTATTCTGTGTCAGTACCATTGGCCTGGAACAATTAGTCCAAGTCCACGAATCGCTGTGCTTGTGCACTAGTTAGTACCATTGGCCTGGAACAATTAGTCCAAGTCCACGAATCGCTGTGCTTGTGCACTAGTTAGTACCATTGGCCTGGAACCTGTGCTTGTGCACTAGTTAGTACCATTGGCCTGGAACGCTGTGCTTGTGCACTAGTTAGTACCCATTGGCCTTAGTACCATTGGCCTGGAACCTAGTTAGTACCATTGGCCTGGAACAATTAGTCCAAGTCCACGAATCGCTGTGCTTGTGCACTAGTTAGTACCATTGGCCTGGAACAATTAGTCCAAGTCCACGAATCGCTGTGCTTGTGCACTAGTTGGGTAGGTTTTCCAGTCTATAGTTGGAAAGTTTAGAACATCTAAGAAAACTGTTGGGTTTAATACTGAGTCTAGTTTCTGTAGATACACGTTGTGGCTTTCTTTTGTCAGATAGGGAGTGCTACAGCTAGCTAATATATGGCACAGCACGTGAAAAGGAGGGACACTGTAGAACCCACTGCACTGATCAGCCTTATGTTGCTGTGATTCTGTGCGTGCCTCTGTCTACTTTAGACAAATGAGCTTGGGTGAGGCATAGCCAGATTTTCTGAAAAAGTGCTGTAGGGAAACATGACAAGTTTAAATGGGAGCTGCGTAACTCTACAGACAGTTTTTCAAGTACTTTATAGTTACGTCAGTGACATGCATATAGCCTTTACACTCCATGGCTTAGCATTACGTCAGTGACATGCTTATAGCCCTTACACTCCATGGCTTAGAGTCACGTAAGTGACGTGCTTATAGGCCTTACACCCCATGGCTTAGCGTTACATCAGTGACATGCTTATAAGCCCTTGCACTCCATGGCTTAGAGCTACATCAGTGACATGCTTATAGCTCCTTACACTCCATAGCTTAGTGTTACATCAGTGACATGCGTATAGCCCTTAAACTCCATGGCTTAGAGTTATCAGTGACATGCGTATAGCCCTTACACTCCATGGCTTAGCATTAAATCAGTGATGTGCTTATGCCCCTTACACTCCATGTCTGCAGGAGAGCTCTGAGTAGCTGAGCTCATGAAGACCTCTAAAGATATCTTTGCATTGTTCCAAGTTATGCAAGTTAGTTCAGGAAATCACAGAATGTCAACAAGAACATTTTTTGTACCATTTTTAACCTCCGATTACTTGCAGCAGATAACCAGGCTCGAGTTGAATTCATTGTCTCTCATCGTTGAAATAACGTGTGAAGATGAATTATGGCAGAATACTGCCTGGTAATCACTTTTAAGTGCCTTGATTAAAGAAGCTATCCGTGGAAGACTTCTATAAGCCAAGGCTCTAGAAAATAATTTAATAGTGATTTCTGGGAATTTTGTTGTTCAATTTTATAGTACCTGTTTATGACCTTCCGTATCACTATTGCAGTATTCTTTAACTTGGAATATCCTGATGAAGTTAGCCTCATGTCCATCCAGGAATATCCTGATGAAGGTAGCCTCATGTCCATCCAGCATACCAAAGTCTTTGAACCTTCTTGTCATCGTATGTCAGACATATGTCCTACTCTCAGGGTGTGAGATAATCCTCAAACAACTTTGATCCAAGTTTGTACGCCATTCACTGAGCTGGTTTACCTACTGAGCCTTCTAAAGATAACTGCCCCATTGGGGTAACTGCCTTTCTTTTTTCCTCCTTGTAGTTTTCAAGCCACCTCCCCATTCTGTAATACCCCAACTGGAGTCCCTCAAGGATCCATACTAGGCCCACTTCTTTTCAATATATTCATAAATGACTTCCATAACTCCATCCCCTTCACTAACATCATCCAATATGCCGATGATTCAACTATTATCTGTTCTGCTACCTCTTTACCTACCCTTCTAAAGCTCACACAAGATGCATTCTTAACCACCGAACTATGGATGAAAAAAAATCACCTTGCACTAAATGCATCTAAAACCAAACTAATGCTATTCACCCCATCCAAAGCCACCTCTTACAATATAAGTACATTCCCTATCACTAGTCATAGTAAGACACCCATCAAACTCGTTTCAGAGGCCAAATTATTAGGTGTCCAAATTGATAGTCAGCTCAAATTCTGCTCCCATCTTCAACTTAATATCAAAAAACCCCACAAAAAACTAGGTATGCTCTACCGACAAAATCGCTATTTAACACCCTCCACTAAAATCACCCTCTCCACCACATTTCTCATCCCCTCCCTCCTCTACGGTGCTCCACTCCTAACTAACCTACAATCTTCACTCAAATCACAACTCTCCTCTTGCTATAACAAAATTGCCAAGTTTGCTACTGGCCATAAGTCCTCTTTACACCATTGCTCATCTCTCCACAAACTAAAATGGTTGGAACTCACCAATCATCTTACCTATACTCAACTTACTGTTGCCCACAAGCTAATTTTCTACCCTTCCCTCTGGCCCTCCCTTTCCTCTACCTTCAAAATGCACCTCCCTGATAGACTACTTAGATCTAACAACCAAAACCTAACAGAACTGTATAAACCATCTCGTCCCCCAGGAAAAAATCTCCTATCCTATAGTCTAGCTAGTCTCTGGAACTCCCTACCACCACCCGTCCGCACCACTTCAAACATCCGTTCTTTCAAAAAATCTCTTCACTCACATCTATTTTCCCAGTGGGAATGCTCTTGCTATCACCCCATATAATCTCCACTCCTCTCTTCTTTTCTCCTCCTATCTCATACATCCTGATCTCACTTGTGTAAGCCTCGATACCAATTGCATAACATGCACCTCTTCGTGTAACATACCATATATGTAAAGTCTCCTCTGTTATCATATTGTAAATTTTATTCTCTCTTTTGATTGTATATTAATCACTATTCTGTTGCATTTGTAATTGTTTTTACTAGGCTTTGTAACTATAACAATTTGTAACAAGATATTTCACTGTAATTTTCTGCTTGGAGCTTTTCTCCCCAGGACTCCATTGAAAACGGGTTCTTTGTGACCCAACGGACTAACCTGGTAAACCAACTGCAATTAAGTAAATAAATAAATAAATGTAGGAAGGGGAAATGTGAATGTGGGAGGCAGAATCCATATAAAGGACATGAGAAGTTCCATTCTTGTTTAGGTACTATGCCTCGGCGTGACATCAGTCAGACTTTTGTCCCCAAGACACACTGTCTTCCCTTTGTATTTATCTGGAAAACCAATTTCAAGTTACTGACCCAGGGTGCCATGGCAAAATCTCCTGCTTCAAAATTCAGCTAACACTTAGGTGCCTCCACCTCTGATATCATATATCTATATCTGATATACCCCAGGGATTACCTCAGTGTCACTGCTCAACAGAGGCACAGCAAAATAATGGGTATAGTTCCCCATACTAAAGGGGGGCGTAAAAGCAAAAACTACTATAGGGCTTTGTAAATGCCCTCGGGCAGATAGCCTAGTATGAACCTATGAACCTATAATCAGACCTGTCACTAGTGGTGTTCCCCAGGAATCTGTCCTGGGACCCCTACTGCTTGGCATGTACTCTTCAGATCCAGGCAAAGACAAAAGGCCTGTGGCTGACCAAGTTTGTGGATGGCTAAGTTGGGTGCTGTCACTGACTCCCCAAATTATATTAACATACTGCAAGAAGGTCTCACAGCAATAAATGACTGGTGCCAAAGTCATGGCCTTAAGTTAAACACAAAAAATGTATCATCATACCATTCAGCAATAACACAGCCTCTACCGATTACCACATTAACAGCAACCCCCTAACAGCATAACCTGTGGTGAGACACCTGGGTAAACAGGTTGACAACATCATGTAGCGGCAGTGGTCAGAAAAGCCTTTTACTTGGTTCATCTCATAAGTAAAGGGATTGCATCCAGAAAAAAAAGGATCATTTGGCGAATAGTGCAACTCCCAGTTTGTTATCTACTTCTTCAAACACCTGCACCAACTGGAAAGACCACAGAAAAATCTCAAGAGAATCCATGACCTCCAACACCTGTCCTAGGGGGACAGGCTGAAATCACCATCATTCTACTCTGTATCGTACAGATTGCTCAGAGGTGATCTATGTCCTGCCTACAAAGCAATCTCGGACCCCTGCCCTACAAGAGATGCTCCATAAGTTTAACTCATTGTGCATCATCCACTCAAGAAAGCCTAAGTCTAATGTAGGACATCAACAAAATCTGCTGGATGGACAAGTTTGTCTCCCACAAGTTGCCCAGTCTCTCGAACAGACTTCCCATACACGTCAAACAGAGTACCTCACTGACCTTCTTCAAGCGCAACCTTGATGAGTGGATGGGAAACCACACATTTGTCCCAGAGGTTTTCACCTGTGACCCTCACTGAAAAGGTCGAAAGGTGCTGACAGATTTCTTTTTTGTGGATAAACTGTTGGATAGGTTTGTAAGGGCCCCAGGGCCATTAGCCTAGTAACCTCCTATGATCCTATACACAGAGTCTAAACTACAAAGGAGCTAATAAGGAATGTACTCAACCAACAGCTCAGTTACGAAAATATATTACTAATGTTATTACCATTAAACATGCTACATAGTGAGGTGTCCCAATTCTACTAACGACAGTATACAAACTGGTATAACCCTTCATTTCTACGTGATTAGGACATGTCAAATGTAACCAAGATCTGCTTTTCAGTCAGGACATGAAAGGAGTCAGACCTACGGCCATTTTTCCTTTTTTTTCCCCCTCACATAGCAGATAACCGAATATTTTCAGTACAAAGAAACACCTTCACTGATTAAGGGAACGTCAACTGCAGACCTGAGAATAAATAGTCTCAATGTAGTTATCTACTAATCATTAAACAGTAGTAAGATTTGTGCTGTACTTCACTGGCATTCAGCCAGAACAAAAAAAAAAATGCAACGCAAGCCCTAATGAGGAAAAACTACTAACTGTGTGGTTAACACAGCTCACAATGCTTAGTGATTTAGGGAAGTGTTACTGAAAAATCTCACCCAACATATGCCTGACTTTCGACGAGACTGCGGTTAACACAGAGTGAAACAGCTAAAAACTGCAGACCAGCAACCTGACTGCAGGCAATTATAGTCAGTGCTTTCTTGGAGAAACACGTGGTGGGGTGCAGTAGGCAGATGGTAAATTATATCCACATGGAGGTGGGTATGAAGAGTTTTTTTTTTTCCCAGTGCAGTGCAAACGCTCCTTTTTCTGAGAAAGCTGCAAAGACTCCAATAACTTCACTGTTTCCCATCAAATGAGGTACACTGTGCCAAGACAGACTGCATGTTATGTACAGGCAACAAGGAAGAGACACTTTGAAACAGACTTAAAAAGCAAAAAAAGGATTCTTGTAAGCTTGTTAGCCTGAATAATGGACAGGAAAGAGATGTCAAGAAAGGAGGACACAAGGCAGCTTAAGGCTAATTTTACTTTTCTTTTTTAATTCTGGTCTTTGGTGATACAAAGTAAGGCAACCAAAGAGCTAGGTTAGTAATATGTTACAACAGCAAATTGACTATATAAGTAGATGTACTACCTACAACAAACAAAAGGTCCAAATTAATACACCATTCTCCAACTGTACCATTTGTTAAATTAAAAGCAGAACATTCCACATTACATATCACAACGCCAACAGTCTACATGTACATGGCAGAACACAAAGTGAAAAAGCAGTAGTCAGTCACTCAAGCTGGAAGCAGTGCAGGAGTCTGACACCTAGGAGTTGGTGATGAAAGGCAATGCTGTAACTGTACAAAGTCCCTGACATTACAGAAAGCACAGAAACAGTTTTTGTTAATTACCAGTCCGATAAGAATTAGGGGGCCGCAAACCCTTGCATTATAAGAGAAGTAGGAACGGTTCATTCCAACACGAGAAGTCCATATAAATTATGACTTAAAATGGAACATTAGTGGCTAAACGTATTCACCTGACTATGCACTGTATTTCTTAAATTCAACTTTATGATTACAGAAATGTAAACAATGGTTGTTTTTAATATAAAATGTTTGCGTTGCAGGAATGGCAAGCCATGACACCACACGGTGAGTGAACAGATGAGCCTCTGCCACCAAAAAGTACAGTTTTGTACCTACCATAAATGTAGATGTTCGAGGATCCACATTGCTGCAGTCCTAACTATTGGGTAGTCCGCTGTCCCAGTCGGCCCGAATACCAAAGTATATGGCTGACGTTGGTCAAGGCGCATTAGACTGACGTCATATCCTCAGTCTTTTCTTGCCCCAGATGTCAGAAGACCCTAAAAAGACAAGGCCAAAACCAAAAACTCCAAACATTCCTGCACCAAAAATATGTACAATATATACAAAATTACCAGAGTATAACCTCACCTACACAACCACCCCTAAACACAGAGGGGAAGGAGGGAGGGTAAATTGGACTGCAGCAATGTGGATCCTCGAACATCTACATTTATGGTAGGTACAAAACTGTACTATGTTCTTCATTCCACATTGCTGCAGTCCTAACTATTGGGTAGAATCCCAAAGCAGAGGTAAGGGAGGCTGGCAAATCATAAGGAAGCAGGAGCTGACAACATGCCTTGCAAAATAGCTGTGGCAAAACCAGCCCTAGATTTAGAGTAGAGAGGAAGGTGATAATGCTTAGAGAAAGTATGCACTGAACTCCAAGTAGCTGCCTCCAAAATATCCTTAGTTGCCACCCCCTTAGAAATGCTGTTGAAGTGGCAGTAGCCCTAGTGGAATGAGGCCTAATCCCAGCTGGAATCTCCTTGCCATGATGGGAATAACAAAATGCAATGCAAAACCCAATCCACTTAGAAATAGTTTGTTTTGATACAGGCTTGCCCTGAGAACTCAAAGCAAAAGAAACAAACAACTGCTGAGACTGCCTAAAATCCTTAGTCCTGCTTAAATAATAACGCAATTGGCTGTGTACATCTAAAGTGTGCAAAATCTTTTCCCCTTTATTTTGGGGATCTGCATAGAAAGTAGGCAAATGAATAGTTTGGTTTAAAGCCACACTAGAAACCACCTTAGGCATAAAGGAAGGATTAGTACGTAATGATACCCTATCCTTATGAAAATCAAAAAGGCTCTACCGCCATAAGGGCCTGCAATTCAGAAACCCTTCTTGCAGAAGTAATGGCCAACAAAAAAGCAGTCTTCCATGACAAGTATTTCAATTCAGCAGTAGCCGCAGGCTCAAAAGGTTGTAGAGTAAGTTTCTCCAAGACAAAATTGAGATCCCAAGCAGGAGTAGGAGCTCTACGTGGGGTCTTATATTCTTTGCCCTCTAAGAAATTGCTTGAACAAAGAATGCGAAAACAATGGTGGGTCACAATCATAGTGAGCTGAAATTGCTGCAGCATGAATCTTAATGGAAGAGAAAGACAAACCTTTGTCCAATAACTCAGTAAGATATTGAAGAGCCACACTCAAATTAGGCTCAGAAATCTCCAAATTGTTTGCTGCACTCCAAAATAAAAATCTCTTCCATTTTTCTGCGTACACTTTCCTTGTACTAGGTCTTCTGGCTTCCAAAATCACATTTAAAACTTGTTGAGGAAGTTGAGACCTGCTGTGTTTCAAAACAGAATATGCCAGGCTGTTAGATGAAGAGTGTGAAGCTTGACATTGAGCAGGTGACCGTCCCTCTGAGACAGCAGGTGTGGAATCAAAGGTAAAGGCCATGGAGGCTTCCGTACCAGATTCCTCAGTAATGGGTACCAGTGTTGCCGAGGCCAATCTGGAGCTATTAAAATCATCCTTGGCTTGTCTTGTGTGACCTTTAGGAGCACCTTTGGGAGAAGAGGCAGAGGTGGAAAGGCATACACATGAAGATTTTTCCAACTGAAAGACAGAGCATCCACTTTCCAAGCTGTGTGATGAAACCTCTTTGTGCAAAACTTTGGCAGCTGGTGGTTTAGTGGAGAAGCGAACAGATCTATGTCTGGAGTTCCCCATGACACTGTCAATTTTCGAAATACATGAAGATCCAGTTTCCACTGTGGGATCCATGATTTGTCTGCTTAACACATCTGCTAAGGAGTTCTGTGCTCCGGCAGAAACCTTGCCTGAAGAGTTAGTTGCAAGCTGAGCGCAGTCTCCCATAAAATCATTGCTTGCCTGCACAACGGGTAAGAATGTGTTCCCCTTGTTTGTTGATGTACCACATGACAGTTGTGTTGTCTGTTAGAATCAACACCTGCCCTGGAAGAAGTAACTCCTTGAAAGCCATTAATGCAAACTGGACTGCTAACATCTCTTTCATGTTGATATGTAGATGCTGTAGTCTGGCAGGCCACTTGTCTTGTATCCACTTTCCATTTAGATGAGCTCCCCAAGCAATGTCTGAGGCATCTGTCGTTAGAATCTGACTCGCCTCTGGCCGGGTCACAGAGAGTCCCTTGTTTAGGTGACATTCCTGAGCCCACCACAAAAATTCCTTTTGAATGCAAGGTATTATTTGAATGACAGTGTCCAAATCCTGGCAGTGCTGTGTCCATACATTTTGAGATACCATTGCAGCTTCCTCATATGCAGTTTGGCATTGGGAAGCACCAGAATACAAGATGCCACGAACCCTAAGGCTTGAAGGACTGTCCTTGCAGTCAGCCCGGACTGAAGAGATAGTTGATGGAAGTAACTGGAAAGATTCTTTTGTTTGTCTGGGGTTAACAAGGCCATCTGGGCTGCTGTATTCAGTCTCACACCCAGAAAGCACATGTCTTGAGAGGGTACTAGACTGGACTTTATTTCGTTCACAGAATACCCTAGGCATCTTAGCACTGCTATCACATATTCCAAATGCTGTAAAAGGTCTTCCTTTTCTTGAGCCAGAATCAGGCAGTCGTCCAAGTAAGGATAGATTTGTATTCCTTTTAGCCTGAAGTAAGCTATCACTGGAGCCAGAACCTTTGTGAATACTCTGGGCGCAGTGGATAAGCCAAAGGGCAATGCAGAGAACTGATAATGAGAATCTCCAGCTCGAAAACGCAGATACTTCCTGCAACTTAGTCTGATAGGCACATGAAGGTAAGCTTCCTTGAGATCTAAAGTTACCATCCAGTGATCTTTGCCCAGCAGAGGTAAAAGCTGTTGTAACGCCAACATTTTGAACTTGGGAATGTCCAGATAAGTGTTGAGGATAGATAAATCCAAAATTGGTCTCCACGTGTGCCCCTTCTTCGTACTAGGAACAGGCGAGAGTAAAATCCTAGGCCCCTTTCTGGCACAGGAACTGGCTGAATGGCCCCTATTTGGAGCAACAGAGAAATTTGCTTGTGAGCCTCTTTTCTTTGTAGAGGAGGAATGTCTGGCATGCCTTTGAAAGGAGGCAAGGTATGGAAATAAAACCTGTAACCGTGGTGAATGATATCCAAAACCCATCTGTCTTGGGTAATTAAATCCCAATTTTCTTTGAAAAGAGCCAGCCTTCCTCCCAAAGGTGCTGCCAGGCGAGAATGTACTGGCAGCTGAAAAGGTAGGTCATTGGGTCTGTTTACGAAAGGACTGACCCCTGCCCTCACCAGAAGTCTGAGCAGGTGAACTCCTGTTCTAGGCCTAAAGAACCTTGAGCTCTGCCCCTACCACGACTAGACCTACCTCTAGACTGGGAATCATAAGCAGGATATGTCCATCCCTTAGAAGGCCAATTTCTACTAAACTTCGGAGGCTGCACCTGCAAAAATCCTTAACCGTTTAGGTACTATGCCTCGGCGTGACATCAGTCAGACTTTTGTCCCCAAGACACACTGTCTTCCCTTTGTATTTATCTGGAAAACCAATTTCAAGTTACTGACCCAGGGTGCCATGGCAAAATCTCCTGCTTCAAAATTCAGCTAACACTTAGGTGCCTCCACCTCTGATATCAGACCTATCACTAGTGGTGTTCCCCAGGAATCTGTCCTGGGACCCCTACTGCTTGGCATGTACTCTTCAGATCCAGGCAAAGACAAAAGGCCTGTGGCTGACCAAGTTTGTGGATGGCTAAGTTGGGTGCTGTCACTGACTCCCCAAATTATATTAACATACTGCAAGAAGGTCTCACAGCAATAAATGACTGGTGCCAAAGTCATGGCCTTAAGTTAAACACAAAAAATGTATCATCATACCATTCAGCAATAACACAGCATCTACCGATTACCACATTAACAGCAACCCCCTAACAGCATAACCTGTGGTGAGACACCTGGGTAAACAGGTTGACAACATCATGTAGCGGCAGTGGTCAGAAAAGCCTTTTACTTGGTTCATCTCATAAGTAAAGGGATTGCATCCAGAAAAAAAAGGATCATTTGGCAAATAGTGCAACTCCCAGTTTGTTATCTACTTCTTCAAACACCTGCACCAACTGGAAAGACCACAGAAAAATCTCAAGAGAATCCATGACCTCCAACACCTGTCCTAGGGGGACAGGCTGAAATCACCATCATTCTACTCTGTATCGTACAGATTGCTCAGAGGTGATCTATGTCCTGCCTACAAAGCAATCTCGGACCCCTGCCCTACAAGAGATGCTCCATAAGTTTAACTCATTGTGCATCATCCACTCAAGAAAGCCCAAGTCTAATGTAGGACATCAACAAAATCTGCTGGATGGACAAGTTTGTCTCCCACAAGTTGCCCAGTCTCTCGAACAGACTTCCCATACACATCAAACAGAGTACCTCACCGACCTTCTTCAAGCGCAACCTTGATGAGTGGATGGGAAACCACACATTTGTCCCAGGGGTTTTCACCTGTGACCCTCACTGAAAAGGTCGAAAGGTGCTGACAGATTTCTTTTTTGTGGATAAACTCTTGGATAGGTTTGTAAGGGCCCCAGGGCCATTAGCCTAGTAACCTCCTATGATCCTATACACAGAGTCTAAACTACAAAGGAGCTAATAAGGAATGTACTCAACCAACAGCTCAGTTACGAAAATATATTACTAATGTTATTACCATTAAACATGCTACATAGTGAGGTGTCCCAATTCTACTAACGACAGTATACAAACTGGGATAACCCTTCATTTCTACGTGATTAGGACATGTCAAATGTAACCAAGATCTGCTTTTCAGTCAGGACATGAAAGGAGTCAGACCTACGGCCATTTTTCCTTTTTTTTCCCCCCTCACATAGCAGATAACCGAATATTTTCAGTACAAAGAAACACCTTCACTGATTAAGGGAACGTCAACTGCAGACCTGAGAATAAATAGTCTCAATGTAGTTATCTACTAATCATTAAACAGTAGTAAGATTTGTGCTGTACTTCACTGGCATTCAGCCAGAACAAAAAAAAAAAAAATGCAACGCAAGCCCTAATGAGGAAAAACTACTAACTGTGTGGTTAACACAGCTCACAATGCTTAGTGATTTAGGGAAGTGTTACTGAAAAATCTCACCACCAACATATGCCTGACTTTCGACGAGACTGCGGTTAACACAGAGTGAAACAGCTAAAAACTGCAGACCAGCAACCTGACTGCAGGCAATTATAGTCAGTGCTTTCTTGGAGAAACACGCGGTGGGGTGCAGTAGGCAGATGGCAAATTATATCCACATGGAGGTGGGTATGAAGAGTTTTTTTTTTCCCAGTGCAGTGCAACCGCTCCTTTTTCTGAGAAAGCTGAAAAGACTCCAATAACTTTACTGTTTCCCATCAAAGGAGGTACACTGTGCCAAGACAGATTGCATGTTATGTACAGGCAACAAGGAAGAGACACTTTGAAACAGACTTAAAAGCAAAAAAAGGATTCTTGTAAGCTTGTTAGCCTGAATAATGGACAGGAAAGAGATGTCAAGAGAGGAGGACACAAGGCAGCTTAAGGCTAATTTTACTTTTCTGTTTTAATTCTGGTCTTTGGTGATACAAAGTAAGGCAACCAAAGAGCTAGGTTAGTAATATGTTACAACAGCAAATTGACTATATAAGTAGATGTACTACCTACAACAAACAAAAGGTCCAAATTAATACACCATTCTCCAACTGTACCATTTGTTACATTAAAAGCAGAACATTCCACATTACATATCGACGCCAACAGTCTACATGTACATGGCAGAACACAAAGTGAAAAAGCAGTAGTCAGTCACTCAAGCTGGAAGCAGTGCAGGAGTCTGACACCTAGGAGTTGGTGATGAAAGGCAATGTTGTAACTGTACAAAGTCCCTGACATTACAGGAAGCACAGAAACAGTTTTTGTTAATTACCAGTCCGATGAGAATTAGGGGGCCGCAAACCCTTGCATTATAAGAGAAGTAGGAACGGTTCATTCCAACACGAGAAGTCCATATAAATTATAACTTAAAATGGAACATTAGTGGCTAAACGTATTCACCTGACTATGCACTGTATTTCTTAAATTCAACTTTATGATCACAGAAATGTAAACAATGGTTGTTTTTAATATAAAATGTTTGCGTTGCAGGAATGGCAAGCCATGACACCAAACGGTGAGTGAACAGATGAGCCTCTGCCACCAAAACTGACTTAAAATCCTTTGGAGCACAGCCTAGAATTACTTATTAAATAGCCATAAGCAGGTCTGTGGGGAAAACTTCATGGGTATTTGTCAAGAATGGATACAAAATATATACATAACTGACAGAATAGATATGCAAAAAAATAATGCAAGCTTAGATGACCTGTGCTAATAAACAAAAATGCTACACTTTCATACATTCAAACATATCTGGTCAAACTGATCAAAATAAAATGATAAAGCCATATGGGGAAAGTATTAGAACTTAAGTGGCCCCAAGGGGGCAAAAAGAGGAGAATCGGGGGGTCAGAATAGCTACCAATTTTTCACAAATTTTACTGTTAAATTCTTTTGAGCTATCACCTTACTTTGTAAAGGGAGGGAGTAGCTGAAGAAATGTTCAGATGAGCACACAGGAGTATACTCCACAGAGGAAGTCGTCACACTTTCTGTCCAACAGAAGTGAGAATGTGAACTACCCAATCGAGGTTATTAATGGTCCTCGGGAGGTACTCTGTGTGATCAGAATGGAAAAATTCTGGGTGAGACATGCTACAGCAGATATACAAAGTGCACACACCCCTGTTAAAATGCCAGGTTTTTGTGATGTAAAAAAATGAGACCACAATAAATCATTTCAAAACTTTTCTCACCTTTAATGTGACCTATAACCTGTACAATTCAATTGAAAAACAAACAAATCTGTTTTGGGGAAAAAAATAAAAAATGTACAATAAGCTGGTTGCACAAGTGTGCACACTTTTAAGCTAATACGTTTTTGAAGCACCTTTTGATTTAATTACAACATTCAGTCGTCTTGGGTAGGAGTCCATCAGCATGGCACATCTTGACTTGGCAACATTTGCTGACTCTTCTTTGCAAAAGTGCTCCAAATCGGTCAGATTGAGAGGGCATCTCTTGTGCACAGCCCTCTTCAGGTCACCCCACAGATTTTCTATTGGATTTAGGGCTGGGTCATTACAAAACTTTAATTTCTTCTGGTGAAGCCATTCTTTTGTTGATTTGGATGTATGCTTGGGCTCACTGTCATGTTCAAAGGTGAAATTCCTCTTCATCTTCAGCTTTCTAGCAGACGCCTGAAGTGACTGGTATTTGGAACCATTCATAATTCCCTCCACCTTGACTAAAGCCCCAGCTCCAGCTGAAGAAAAGCAACCCCAAAGCATGATACTGCACTGCCATGCTTCACAGTGGGGACGGTGTTCTTTTGGTGATGCAAAGTGTTGTTTTTGCGCCAAACATACCTTTTGAAATTGTGGCCAAAGAGTTCAACCTTGGTCTCATCAGACCATAACATATTTTCCCACATGCTTTCGGGAGACTTGATGTATTGTTTTGCAAATTTTAGCCTGGCCTGGATGTTTTTCTGTGTAAGAAAAGGCTTCAATCTTGCAACCCTACCCAATAAGGCCAGACATATGGAAAATATGGGAGACTGTTGTCACATGTAGTATACAACCAGTACTTGCCAGAAATTCCTGCAGCTCCTTCAGTGTTGCTGTAGGTCTCTTGGCAGCCTCCCTGACCAGTTTTTGTCTTGTTTTTTCATCGCTTTTGGAGGGAGATCCAGTTCTTTGAAACATCACTGTTGTCCCATATTTTCTCCACTTTTTGATGACCGTCTTCACAGTGTTCCATGGTATATCCAATGCTGTGGAAATGTTTTTCTACCCTTCTCCTGATTGATGCATTTCAGCAATGAGATCCCTTTGCTGCTTTGTAAGCTCTCTGAGAACCATGGTTTTTGCTGTAGCAGGCAACTAAGTAAATGTCAGGAAAATCCTACTACGACAGCTGAACTTTATTTGGGGTTAATCAGAGTCTCTTTAATTGATGGCAGGTATGTACCCAAGAAGACTGAATGCTGTAATTAAAGCAAAAGGTGCTTCAACAAAGTATTAGTTTAAGGGTGGGCACACTTATGCAACTAGCTTATTGTATGTTTTTTATTTTTTATATTTTTCCCCTAACAGATTTGTTTTTCAATTGAATTGTACAGGTTATAGGTCACATTAAAGGTGGGAAAAGTTTTGATTTATTCTGGTCTCTTTCGTATCACAAAAACCTGGCATTTTAACAGGGGTGTATACACGTTTTATATTTACTGTACATGGCTGGGTCTGGACCATCCTAATGGACCTCAGGCATACAAGGTTCACCAAAAGATATCAAAGAAAAGGAAGCCACACGAAGTAAAAATGGGGCTACAGGATTGAATTTGGACTTTATGCCTAGCCTCCTGCATAAAAATTCAGAACACTGGGAAAATGGAAAATGCATAAAGGGGTCCTGGTGACACTTGTGAATAGGAACATACCTGGGACATTCCCATGGAAGAATGAGGTAAAACATCACTTTACAAAATGGGATATCAGGAAGATCCTCCTTGCTTAATTTAGGCACTAAACTTCCATGTTGCTGGTGCTGATGGAAACTGCAACGATTTCAGGACTTCTTAAATCAAAGTGCTATGTGAAAACTGCCATCTTCTCTAAAGAGCTGATGTGTCTGTGCCCAAACTCTTTGGACTCTGTCCTGACAACAAACCCAGACCTATTTGTAAATCAAATAGACTGGCTGCTTAATGATGCTTTTCAGCCATGACCCAGGCCAGAATACAGCAATTTACAATTCTTTTAAAGTTTTCAGTGACTGCTTTTGAGCGTTTGGAATTTGAGAGAGAGAAAGATACTCACAATCATACAAGAAATCTCAACTTACATTTCATACAATTTGAAAAGGTGAGAAAATTACTTAAAAATCCATTACCCCTAGAACGTAACTTCACAGTACTGCACACACTTTTCATATCTTATGACTCTACTCTTTTTGGCAAGCTCTCACGATTGACCTTCCAAATTCAGAATGCACTCAAAAAGCACTTCTTCATCCAAGATAAATGCTCCTGCTTCAACACAGGACATATCACCTCAGCTATCCCCTTTCACAGTCTCTTCTCCTCTCTCAAGATTCAGTGCAAATTGACCCACTTAGGAAACTGGTGTGTATAGTGCACATTCCACTCGGCTAGAATTTTAAACTACATAAATTTACCTTTCTGTGTGTGTGTGTGTGTGTGTGTGTGTGTGTGTGTGTGTGTGTGTGTGTGTGTGTGTGTGTGTGTGTGTGAGAGAGAGAGAGAGAGAGAGAGTGTGTGTGTGTGTGTGTGGACTTCAAATCAGACTTCAGCTACTCAAGACTTTTGATCCAAACTTCAGGCTCTTCTCCTTACCCATAACTCCCTGCAGATCCTGTCATTACCTCAGGTCAAATTTAAAAACAAAGGACAAACTTCATTTTCACAAAAAAGAAAAATATCATAAAATACTTAACTCATAAACTGGTCTGGAGCTCAAAGTGCACAGAGATGGCCCTAGGAGGTGGTCAGTTCAGTCATACCAGCAGCAAAAGAAATAAATGTAGCACTAAGGAATGGGAAAGGAGGGTGGGTAGTTCAGAAAGGATGGAAGCAGGTAACACAGGTCCATCGTTATTGTAAGTACACAGTTTTCAGATCAGAAGTTCTCTTCTGTCCATTCCTCAACAAACTGGACAAAGTCCCCAACTAATGAAACCCTTGGGCAGTCTCTTGGTAGGATATTCCAGAGGATCATTGAACTGAAAGCTGCTCTGCCTCTAGAAAGTAAATCCAGTTTATAAATGGGAAATGAAGGTATGAACACTGCTGGACCAATTAACTGCTGCACAAATGTCATCAATGGAGACCCTCGAGAAGAAAGCAGGACAGGAAGACACAGATTTAGTACAGTGTGCTTTGATGGGCTTGGATAGGGCCAAATCATTTTTTTCTGTAAACACATGAAATGCAACCAACCACCTTGATAAAGTGACTTTAGAGATTCCCTGACCCAGTTTGCTTGTTGGGAAGGAGTTTGTCAGACTTGCTAAATGTCTTTTGTACAGTAAATACAAAAAACATAGCCGACTGACATCTAGCAGATGCAACATGTATTCTCCTTTGTTGGAAAAATTGGAGAAGAAAACCAGTAGGCAGACGGCCTGATTTAAAGTGGTCTCGGCAGTACTTATGGAATAAAGGAAGGATTAGTTCATAAGGATACCCTGTCCTTGTGAAAAATAAGGTACTGAGGTTGGCAGGAAAGAGCTTGTAGCTCTGATATCCTCCTGGCAGAAGCTTTTGCAGCCAAAAACAATGTTTTCCAAGCCAGAAACTTGACATCCACCTTGGCTGTAGGTCTAAAGGGGATTTTGTTGGGCTTGAAGCATAACAAGGTCTCAAAAGGAAGTGTGTGTGTGTGTGTGGGGGGGGGGATACCACTTAGGAAAGCTTCAGATGTAAGAGTGGTGACAGGGGAATGATCTTCTCCAACACAGAAACTTGAAACTGAACTTCAGCAGTAGAGTAGCTGACCCCATTATGAAAAAAAGCCAAAAAAATGTAACACTGATGGAGCATGAGCCAATAAATGATAGAGATTCCTGTGAGAAGCCCAAATAGAACATTTTTTCCACTTGCTTTTGTAAATCTTACATGGTCTCTGGGATAATGTAAGAATATAGATTACTTGGGAAGAAAGCATGGGCTGACAGAGAACTTGAAGGCTTGAATGTCCAGGTCAGGCATTCCAGACAGGTGAGAAAGGAGATCCAGGCAAGGGGGGAGCATTAGATGAGGCCAGAGGTATGGGAACCACACTCTAGGCCAGAAAGGACAAATTAGGATAACCATGACCTTTTTCTCTGAGTTCTATAGAAACTTTGGTATGACAGGAGTTGGAGGGAATGCGTATAGGAGATTAGGAGGCCAGAACATCCCTCATTGACTTCCTCCAGAGGATCAGAACGAATAACCTGTTGTACTTGGTACTGTGGAAAGAGGCGAAGAGATTGCACCATGGTTGACCTCAAAAACAGAAAATCTGCTCTTCCTCTTTCAAATTAAGGGAACACTCATGAGACAAGAGCATAGATCTGCTCAGCCTGTCCTCTAGAACAATGGATTTTCCCAGAATGTGCACTGCTAATAGAAAGCAGTTGAAAGACATTACCCATTGACAAACTCTTATTGCTTCTCGACATAGCAGGTAGAAGTGACCCCCCCCCCATTTGCTGATGTGCCAGACTACTAACAAGACTACTGACATATTGTCAGTCTGGGTAGATGGCACTCTTTGACAGGAGGATCCCCGAAAGGCCCACACTACCAGGAGAAAATTACAGGTGTGTACACTTACCATAAATGTAGATGTTCAAGTGTAGTCACTGTTGCAGTCATTACATTTTGGTTATCCCTGCCAGGGTAACCCTCTGCCGGCCCGAATACCAGAGACTTAGTATTTCTGCATCAGTTGCTATCACTCCAGGACTGACGTCAGGGCATCAGTAGTATAAAGTAAAGCAGCAGATGCCATTACCTTAGTTTTTCTTGCCCTAACCTGTCAGGAGTCCCCAAGTAGGAGCCATGTTCTGGTGGAAGAAACTCCACCAGTGGAAAATAAATACCAATAAGTCCCTTGTAAGGAAAGAGAATAAAGGGGGATGGAGGGAGAAAGACTGCAACAGTGAATACACTCGAACATCTACATTTATGGCAAGTGTACACAACTGTACTATGTTCTTCGTGTTTCACTGTTGCAGTCATCACATTTGGGTTGATTCCCAAAGCTGAGGAAAAGGCTGGAGGCAGTAAAGGAAACTAGGGGATGGCTAGGATGCCCTACAACACTGCAGAGGTAAACCCTGCCCTGGATCTGCAGAAGAGAGGCAGGTGGTAATGTTTGGTAAAAGTGTAAACAGATGTCCAGGTAGCAGCCTCCAGGATGTCCCTGGTGGGGACCTCTAAGGAAAGCTGCAGAGGTGGAGGCTGCTCTGGTGGAGTATGTCCTGACCCCCTTGGGGGGAGGCTTTCCATGTTACTTGTAGCAGAAATGGATGCACTGTACTATCCATTTGGATATGGTTTGTTTGGAGATGGCTTTGCCTTCTGCCCCTGTAGCAAAGCTAACCAGCAGTTGATCAGACTTCCTGAAGGATTTAGTCTTGTCCAGGTAGATGTCCAGCTAGAATCTGAGCTGTCTGTGCACATCTAGAGAGTGCAGAATCCTTTCCCCCTTGTTCTGTGTATTAGAAAAAAACGTGGGCAAATGAATAGATTGGTTGAGAGCCACACTGGACACCACCTTGGGCATGAATGATGGGTTAGGTCTGAGGGATACCCTGTCAGCATGGAAGATGAAGGGTTCCACAGCCATGAGCACTTGCAGCTCAGAGACTCTTCTGGGTGAAGTGATGAAAATTTTAGCTCTGCAGAAGCTAGTTCGAAGAGGGGCAGGGTGCATTTTCCAATACAAAGTTACAGTCCCAAGCTTGAGTTGGCGCCCTTCTGGGTGGCCTCAAGCTGCTAGCCCCTCTTAGGGACTGTTTGATAATAGGGTGAGAGGAAAAGGGGCTGCTCAGTGGGAAAATAAGCAGAAATAGCAGAGGCATGAATTTTTATAGAGTAGAAAGAGAGGCCACTGTGTAGTAGGTCAGCTAAATAATCCAGGATGAGAGGGAGGGAGGTCTGTGCCATATTGGCTCCCTTAGCCTGGATCCAGGTGCAGAACCTTTTCCATTTGTCAGCATAAGACTTTCTGGTGCGAGGGCATCTGGCCTCACAGATAATATCCAGAACCAGTTTATGGAGGATGGCAGATTGGTTTGGAGTTAGGGAATAAGCTAGGCTGCCAATTTGAGTGTTTGCAATTGGGGATGCATGAATTCCCTTTCCCTCTGGGTCAGGAGGCTTGGAATCTGAAGAAGGTGCCATGGGGGCAGTGGTGAGAGGCTGCACAGCAAGGGGCATCAGTGCTGCTGGGGCTAGTCTGGAGCTATCAGAATGGTCCTTGGTTTTGCCTCCTTTATTTTGAGCAGTACCCTGGGGATGAGACAGTGGAGGAAAGGCATAGACCGATAGACTGACCCAGGGGAAGAACAGGGCATCCACTTTCCAAGCCATGCAGTAATGCTCCCTGGTGCAGAATTTGCTGAGCTGATGGTTGGTGTGGGAGGCAAAGAGGTCGACCTCAGGGGTGTCCCATTTCTGAGTTATTAGGGTGAAGGTTCTTCTGTTGAGCTGCCACTCTTGTGGGTCCAGAAGATTTCTGCTTAATTGGTCTGCCAGGGAGTTGAGAGAGCCTTGCAGGAATTGTGCTAACAGGTGTGGCTGCATGGCAGAGGCTGTGTGCCAAGGGGCAATGACCAGCCTGCATAGAGGGTAGGAGCGAGTTCCTCCCTGCTTGTTGATGTACCACATTAAAGTGGTGCTGTCTGTTTTGATCAAGAGAGTCCCTTGAGAAAGGAGGAGTTTGAAAGCTGTCAACATGTGCTGCACAGCCATAATCTTTTTTTGATTGATGTGCAGAGGGACTTGCTGCGGGCTCCATTGGCCCGGTTTGCTCCTGCCATCCAGGTGTGCTCTCCCAAGCATAGTCTGATGCATCTGTGGTGAGGGTCTGGAAGGCAGGGGTGGTGAGAAAGGCATTCGCTTGTTGTAGGAGCATGCTGTAGCCCACCAAAGGCAATCTTTCTGATGCTGGGAATTATAGTAGAAGAGTTTCCAGGTCTTGAGTGTGTTGACACCAAAGGCTTTTTAGGTATGAATGAAGTTTCCTCATATGTAGTCTGGCATATGGAATGAGTAGTATGCAAGATGCCATGAACCCCAGAGCTTGCAGAATTTTCCTTGGAGATAGCTGGCGCTTGGCGGCTAGATGAGAGAAGGCGGCTGTCAGGAAAATTTGTTTCTCTGGTGTAAGGTATGCCATCTGGGATGCTGTGTCCAGGCTTGCTCCCAGGAAGATAATCCTTTGTATGGGCACCTGTTTGGATTTCTTTTCATTGACTGTGCATCACAGGGAGGTTAGAAGGGTCTTGACAAAGGCCAGATGCTTGAGCAGATTTCCTGGCTGTCTGCCTGAATCAGGCAGTCATCCAAGTATGGGTAAATTTGGATATTTCTTTGTCTGCAAAAGGCAATGGCCGGAGCCAGACATTTTGTGAAAACTCTTGGAGGAGTGGAAAAGCCAAAGGGAGGTACAAGGAACTGAAGGTGCTGAGATCCTGCACTGAAGCGGAGGTATTTCCTGCATGATTCCCCTGACAGGAATGTGGAGGTAGGCCTCTTTTAGATCTAGGCTGGCTAACCAAGGGTCCTTGGAGAGCAATGGGTAGCAGCTGCTGGAGGGTGAGCATTTTCAGTTTTGGAATCATCAGGAAGGTGTTTAGAATGGATAGATCGAGGATAGGGTGCCAGGTACCCTCTTTTCTGGGCACCAGGAAAAGTCTGGAGTAAATATCTTGGCCTATCTGTTCTGCAGGAATGTGCTCTACTGCCCTCATAGAGAGCAGGGAAAGGATTTGCTTTTGAGCCTCTGGCCACTGGTTTGGTGGTAGATCTGGGAACCCTTTTAGGGTTGGAAGGGTGTGGAAGGAAAATTTGTATCCCTGAGACGGTATGTTCAGGACCCAGTGGTGGTTGGTAATGGTGGCCCAGGTGCTTGCATGAAAGGAGAGTCTTCCTCCTAGGGGTAAATGAAGGTGGGCAGAGGGAGGGGGTGGGGGAGGAGAGTCATTGCGATTTCTTACCATAAGGGGGTGGCTTAGAACTCCCTGGTTTTGAAGTGGAGGTAGTCCACCGCTTAGATCCCTGCATTCCCTGTGGCTGCAGTCTGGGGGGGTCTGGTTCCCTGGGGTCTAGGCTGGACTGGTTTACTGGAAGCAGGAATGAACCAGTGCTTAGTGTGACAATGCCTGCTGAATCTAGGTGGCTGGACCTGCAGGAAGTCCTTAACTGTTTGCATAGACTTTGCTTTTTCTTCCATCTTTTTTAGGACCTCTTCTGCCTTAGTGCCAAATAAGTTATTTGTTCAAGGGGGCATCCAAAAATTTAGATTTGACATGATCTGGCAAGGGCTGTTCCTTAAGCCATGCATGCCTTCTAATGATAGAACCAGTGACTGCTGCCCTGAAAGAAGCTTCTAGGGCGTCAAAACCACAGTGCAAGGTGTGTTTAGTTACTTGACTTGCAGAATGCATTAACTCTTGTAATTCTTTAGATTCTGTCCAAGCAGGAAAGGAAGAAATCTTCTGTTTAAGGAGTTCCAAGGTATGTTGCTGAAATTTCAGCATATGGAACTGACAAATCTAGTGTCCTGATAGCAAGAATAGCTGAGGTGTATACTTTTTACACCATCTGTCCAGTGCTCGGGAATCCCTATCTGAGGAGGTGGGATTCTTAGCAGACGTTGCTTTAATTCCTTTAGGCCCTTGAGAAATTACCTCAGGGTCAGCAGTAGGATTCTTAAAGAGAAATATGTGAGAGTCAGGGGCTCTATAGTACCAGTCTGGTTTTCTGGGTGCAGGAGGGAGGGTGTCAGGAGTCAGGCTGGATTCCATGAAAACATCCTCCACAACATCCAGAACTGGGGGTGAGGGAGGTGGCCAAGGGTCTGTGCTGCAGAAGATCTAGGAATTCTCCAGAGTCTTTTTTGGACTGAGGGTAGTCTTGACACTCCCATTGGAAATGCTCCCCTAAGGTATGCAGGGTTCCCCAAAGGAAAAATCCTCTGAGGGAGAGGCTGAAGGGATTGAATCCTCCACATCAGAGTCCTCAAAAGTAGATAGGGGTTGCATGTCTTCATATTCAGATGCATCAGATTAATCCGACTGTTGTTCAGACAGAACTACAGGGGATAGATCTCTTTTCCTTTTGGAGGGGGTAGCTTGGCTTCCCCAATCAGCATGAGAAGGTATTCCGCCATTTGAGACTGAGGCAAGGAAGCAGGTGCTTGAGAGTGTGTCGTCGGTTTCTTGGGTGTGGTTCATACCCTGGGCCTTAAAAACTGTAATTTTTGAAAGAATGGTAGTCATGAAAGATGAAGAAGTCTGTTTGTGTCGAGAATCGGTAGTGCGAAGGACTTCCTTGGAACCCGGTGCCTGCTCAGCAGCTCCAGACCCATCCAAGGTAGAGACTACCGCAGGATCCTTAGTCGAAGAGGTTTGCGGCATACCGGACTCTGAAAGGTACCGGTAGCAGCCTGTGAATCCAGAGAAGCGGGCATCAGGAGCTGCAAAAGTGCCTCACTGAGGACTGGAAAACTGACGACTAGATTAAAGGAAGAGTCACTGGTAGGTTTGGAGCTGTGTGGTCTGTCTCGGTCTTTCCCTTTATGTTTTTTGGAAGATATGCGGTCAGATGGCTTACCGAAGTCATATCGGAGTTCGAGGACTGTAAGTGAAAATATCTGGCTACAATAAGGGCCCGACGATGGATAGTTCTGGCATTAAAGCACAGAAACAACAATGGTGGACGTCATGGTCTGGGCCTAAACAAGTGACGTAGTAAAAATGGAAATTTCTGTGGAATTTGCTTTTCACAGGCAAGACATTACGTTTTTCTGACATCGGTTAGTGCAAGAAAAAAGGATCCCCAAAGGGGCACTTTCGGTAGACGAAAACTCAGGTAGCGGCTGACCAGCACTCGTGCAAACTGCTTCTGCTTCGGGCTCCACAGCAAGAAAGACTGATGTAATGGCGTTGGCTGCCTTACTTTATACTACTGACGTCTTGATGTCAGTCCTGGTGCGACAGCAACAGACGCAGAAATACTAAGTCTCTGGTGAATAACCAAAGGAACAAAACTACACTCGCAATATGAAGGCACCCTGGACACTAAGACAGTTGCACACTTCTTTATTCACAATTCACAATCCACAGGTTAAGCGCTTTCATCCAATTGCTACTGGACTTCCTCCGAACAATGATCATTACTAACTCAAGCTTTTTTACGTCCCTCCCCATGAATCAATTAAACAATTAAGACTAGTTTATAGGTTAAAATTCCCTTAAACAGTTAAAATTGCATGGTATTGCACCAACCCCACTTATTTGTTAGACACATGAAATACATGTTAAAATTCAGAACACAATCAGCACAAATGGCGAGTTAAAAGCTTCCCCTTTATATGGAATTAGTAAAAATAACCTTAATGGTTGCAAAACAAGTAGTGAATCAATCAGTTGGGAGTGGGCTTGGTTACATCCATCTTCCATTAGTGAAATAACAGATTTTATGCATCTGGAGTTGTAAGGGACTGTAATAGCAGCATCCATAATAGGAGAGACGAGCTTATTCAAACAGCAGAAGAAATGGGTGAATTGAAGTTTGAATTAAGTAGTGCAGGAGTCTATTCAAATTCTCTTTGTAGCATGCTTTTTATCCCCAATGTGTCTGATGTTAATACAGCACTGGGTACTGGTCAATTTGAATGCATTAGACCTGAAAGCGATGTTAATATGGTAGACAACAAGGTGTATTCCAATAGTGGTTTGAATACACATAGATTTGAAGTGGAAAACATTGGGGAAGCTTGTGGTAGCAACGAGCTGAGAAACTCCAGTCAGCATGCCGTTAATAACTGTAAAAGGGGCCTCAATTGTAACGACGCATTCAGAGAGTGAGGAGAGTCTTTGTTTGGGTATGGATGTTTACAGGCATATCATCACGGATTACATTACCAGCAATGGATTTTTTTTAATATAAATGATCCGGGTTATGATGTTGATGGACATAATGTTACTGAGCCATATGTTGGACACATTTCTGATATCACTGACAGCATTTACGAGGATCAAGATGTTTATATTGTAAGAAATTTCAGTACCCATTTTGTTCCAACGTCAAATAATGATATGGAAATTTGGGGTAGGAATGGGCATGTTGAATTTAGGCAGCATGTTGTTAATGATGAAAGTGGGCTGGACAGCAATAATTCAATTTCTGATAGTAATTTGAGTTTATATGCAGTTCAAGATGTAAATGTTAATATTGAAAATGTTGCTGAAGTTACCACTGATAGTGGGTCTGCTATTTCAGTTTTATATACAAGATAAACACAGATTCATCTGGTGATCGTGAACAGATGGATATTAGTGTGTTGCTCAATGTTATGGCTGAAGCAGATAGTACATGTGATAACAATGGCCCAAACATTGTAGTTAATTCAGCAGGTGACTACAAGGTCTATAATTATTCCAAGAATTCTATTAATATAACACATGCCAATGTATCAGTGAAGGGAGTCACGTCTGTGCAAGTAGGTGGGGTGATTTGACAAATACCCTAACAGACGAAGTTATTTACACGAAAAATCAATTTAAAAACATGGCTCAATGAGGTAAGACATGAAAAAAGCCAGGAAAGGTGTTGAGGAAACCTAGCTATTTTAATCCCCCCTTGAATGGAGCCATTGGGACATATGAGAAAGTCTGTGAAACAGATAGAAGGGACAGTTACAGGCAGAGGCCATTTAAACCATATAATAATTTGACACCTGAGGAAAGTCATTTATTGTTGGGACTAGCTAGGGATACCAGTATCCAGATAATGAAACCGGATAAGGGTAGTGGAGTTGTGATTCTTGACAGTAGCGATTATTTTGTTAAGATGAATACATTGTTATCAGAGGATACGTATAGTGAAAGTAACCTTAATGAAATATAAATAGCCTACAGGAAATTAGATCTGCTGATAGGAGATACGTTACATCAAGGGCAAATAAATGAAAAGGATTACCATTTTCTCAGAAATGACTACCCAAGTTATATTGAATATTTTTGGCATTCCAAAAATCCAAAAGGGCCTTAAATTTTTTGTAATTCAAGCCCATTGTGGATGCTAAAAGGGCCAAGACATGTTTTATTAGTAAATACTTGGACCATCACTTGCAAGAGGGGTTGGGGACCTTCTCTTACATAAAGGATTCTTGGGAATTCTTAGAACATTTAAATGGAGTAGTTATTACTGAGAATACATACTTAGTTACTATAGACGTATGTAACTTATTCTCAGTAATACCCCATGAAGCTGGGATAGAATGGATGGGGACGCAATTAGGGAGAACCAACCTTTTTGATCAGGGTGAGGTTAATGTTCTTACGACACTAATGGAGGTGGTGTTAAATAACGTTTTACACTTTGAGGGACGATATTTCAAACAAGTGACTGGTGTAGCTATGGGGGCATGCAAATTTAGTTATGTCCTACTGGGAGCAAGAACATATTTTTCCCAAGTGAATTTTGGGTATATATAAGGCATTACACCAGATTCTTGTATGATATTTTTATTGTGTGTGAAGGAAATGAAGAGACCTTTTTTGCAGTACATTAACCACAGAATTGATATCTTTAAATTCACCCATGAGTATAGTAGGGTCAACATTTCTTACCCAGACGTTAGCTTAACCATTAACAATAGGAGTAACGTCTTGAAATCTAACAACTTTAGGAAACTCACATTTTCCAATTCTTATTTAGAATTTGGTAGTTGGCACCCCTACCATCAGAAAAAATCTATTGTCAAAGGACAATACGTAAGGGCTGCCAGAATGATATCAGTGGACCAAGATTTTTTGTCAGAACTTGAGTATATGACAAGCTTATTCATCCAAAGGGGCTACCCCGAGGATCTCTGCAAAATTTTGGCAGAGGAGGTCAGATTCAAAAGAACTGAGGGTATCTATAGGGCCATTTTGAGTGGGAATGTGGACTATGACAATAGCAATGGTTTTAGCATGCCACGCAACAACCAGGCAGATACAAGTAGTAAAATGGGGAATGATTTGTTGTTTAGCACCACCTACAATCAGGATGCTGAGTGGGTAGTTTGCATAATCCTAAAAATTGGAGGATATTAGTGGCTGATGGTTCCCTTATAGATAAGGTAGGGGGACCCCCTAGAACAGTATACAGAAGAGATAGAAGTTTTAAAGAAATTTTGGAAATGGGAGGTCAGTGATTAACAAAGCAGTAGAATGCCTGGTAATTTTAAATGTGGCAGATGCAAATCATGCACACATTTATGAGACAGGGGGTACTGCATTCATTAATGGAAGGAAGTTCTACTTCCATGGTCACTTCAATTGTAGCAGCAGCAATTTAATTTACATGGCCAAGTGTCAGCATTGTTCTGCCTTTTATGTTGGCAAGACCAGCAGGCAATTTAAGGACAGAATTAGAGATCATACTGCTGATATGAAAAAAATATGAAGTCAACGAATGCCCTAGCCAGACATGTAATGCAAAATCCAAGCCACAAGTTCAAATTTGTGGTATTACAACAGTTGAAGGACAGGCAGGGCAGGGTGATTGACCTGATGTCACCGTTTTTCCTGGCATTAACGACAGTGTCAGCATTGCAGCCATATTAAAAATTAAACATTTTAGATTAATATGCACAGTATTAGTGTATGCAGCATTTATTTAACTTATTGGGAAAGTTGGTTAACAACAATTTTAGGTACCGTTTAGTATTTTTATTATTAGAATGGGATTGTGCTCTGAATTTTAATATGTATTTCATGTGTCTAACAAATAAGTGGGGTTGGTGCAAGACCATGCAATTTTAACTGATGTTTAAGGGAATTTTAATCTATTAACTAGTCTTAATTGTTTAACTGATTCATGGGGATGGATATAAAAAAGGTCGAGTTAGTAATGATCATTGTTCTGAGGAAGTCCAACAGCAATTGGATGAAAGCACTTAACCTGTGGATTGTGCAACAGTCTTGATGTCCAGGGTGCCGCCATATTGTGACTAAGTCTCAGGTATTTGGGCCAGCTGAGGGCTACCCTGGCAGGGATAACCCAAATGGGATGACTGAAACAGTGAAACACGAAGAACATCTACCCTCACCTTTACGATGCTGGATGTTATGTAGGCTGGCCTCAGAGGGACCACATGCTTTAGACTTTATGTAGTGACCCCTCACTCCAGCTAGAAAGACTCAATGGTCACTGTGGCCTCTGCTGAAGGAGGTACAATTTAATGATCCTGTGATAAGATTAGGGACTCCAGCCACCAACAGGTGTGTATTCTGCATATATTTATTTGTTAGGAGCATCTGGAAACTCATTGATTGATGCCTGATATACCAGTGTACTGCAAGATCCACTGAAGAACTCTTACAAGACAGCTTGCTAGAGGAACCAAGCAAATGAATTCAGCCATCAAACCTAGCAGTCTTGCAGGTGATTTATTGTAGGAGAGAACCTCTAATGCATGGTTGTTAAGGACTGATGGCCTGTTCTAAGGGAATCTCACTATCCGACAAGTTGTGTCCAAGTGTGTACCTATAAATTCTACTGCTTGAAGTGGGAAAAACTTGGATTTGTCAGAGTTCACTGCGATGCCCAGCCTTAGGCACAGATAGAGCAAAGAGTTTCTGGCACAGACGAGTTGATTTCTGGTAGGGATGGAAATGAGTTAGTCATGTAGATATGGGAACACCCAGAATGCTTGAAGCCTGAAATAAGCTGCAACCCACTTGGTGAATATGCAGGGGGGAGCTATGATAATACCAAAGGACATTTAGTCCTGAAGGTCTATCGAGCACGCACAATTCAATCTCGACACTGGGAGAAAGACTCAACAGTGACCATTTGGAATTTTGTTTGACATACTGAGATAACAGAGATCTGAAATTGGCCTGAGGTCTCTAGTCTTTTTTGTCACCAAAAACAATCCAGAGTAATTTCCAGATCTGTGCTGGTCTGGTGGGAACTCTTGGATGACTTGCGTGTTCAGCAACTTTGCAGTGCTGCTCGCCTTTGAGAGGGTGGAACATTTGGTAACTTTTTTTGACAGAGGAGGATCAGTCAAAAAGGGAGTGGAATAGCCTCTGGTTACAATCATCTGCACCCAGTTGCCTTTTGTGATGGATATCCAGGCTTTGGGGTGCAGTGATATGCAAACCCCCAGACTGCCTCCAAAGTACAGCAGCTGGACGACCATTCAGGAGTGCTGGTAAGACCTCTCAGAGAAAGATCCCTTGATGCATTGGTTTTGTGGCCCACACCTGCCTCAGGGATGAAACCCCTTATTTGAGTTCCTCCCTACCATGGCGAGGTCCATCTCCAAATGTTTTGAGAGAAAACCCTTGGGATTTCTGGAAGTACAGCTGTGCAAGATCTTACTGTAACCATAGATATCCTACTTTTCACTGCTGTAGTATTCATTACATGTGGAATCTCCTGCCAAAGATAGCCTAACATCCTGCTGCTGTACCAAAGCTGCTGCATCCACCCAGTTTTATAAGTACGGCATATGCTCCCTATGCAGGTGTGGGGCATAAATGGGATGTACGTACATTCCATACAAAGAACTGAAGTCCCCCAGGAGAATTGGAGAAACCCCAGAATAAAGAAAGGCATGTGAATACAAGGAAGAAAAGTATGGCAAGAAAGGAGCCCCCTCCCCCCCGAATCAGCAGCACGTTACCAACAGGAAAAAAAAAAGAGAGAGAAGGGGACAGTAGGGAAGGACTGGATATTGCAAAGTAGGCCATCTATTCTTAAACTGTTATGGTACAATCTTGCACAACTGTATTATGTCCTTCTTTATCACTGCTGCAGTATTCATTGCATGTGAGAAATTAACAAACCTACTGAAAAGGACGGGAAGAGGAAGACTAAGAGGAACCCTCTATACACCCATGAATGACAGCCCTGGCAAACCCTGCCCTGGCTCTGGAAAAGACATCCAACGTATAATGTTTAGTAAAAGTGTGAACAGAGAACCAAGTAACAGCTTCTAGAATGGATCTAGTATCCAGACCCTTGACAAAGGCTCCAGAAGATGCTACTGCTTTCATGGAATGAGCTCACACTGAAGCAGAAAGCTATTTAGCATGAAAGGAACAAAAAGAAATTGCCTTAGAAATCCAGGATTAGATAATTTGCTTAAACTGATGAAACTAATGTCCAGATATTAAAGGAAACAAAAAGCTGCTCAAATTTACAGATCGCCTTTGTCTTACCCAAATAATATCAGAGCACAGTGAAGAACATTTCCACCTGCAGATTGTGGAGAAAGAAAAAATGAAGGGAGTTGGATAGATTGATTGAGGGACAACTCATTGACCACCTTGAGCATATGAAAGGAGGACTAGTACGCATAAACACCCTGCCTCAAATGATAAAATCAAAAAGGGGAGGCCCACCATCAGAGAGACATTCATAATCTCTCTTGGCTGAAGTAAGAACTGCCAACATAACAGTCTATCAGATGCAATAGGAGTTAGTTTTTCAAGGAGAAAAGTAAGGTCCCAAATTAGAGGAAAAGGTTTTCTTGGTCGCCAGATACGAAGAACACATTTAAAAGTATTGTTTGACCTTAAAATGAGAAACCAACAGTGGGCTCAAGGGCAGACGAGCAGAGTGCTGAAAAGGGAGCTTTAACTTAAGAATCTGATAGGCCAGCATGGAGCAGTTCACATGAGAAAGAAAGGACCAAGGAGACCCCACTGAGAAGGTATACTGGTGACGCTTGAGACACCAAACAGAAAATCTTTCATTTACCCATACAAGATTTTTTGGTAGTGGGTTTTCTGGCCTGTTGTAGAACCCGAAGCACATACTCAGAAAAGTGTGGTCTAAAAGGCATCAAAACCCTACCACCCAAAGTGTCAAATGAAGTGTGACCAACTTACGGTGTATGAGAGAGCCCTTGTCTTGTATAGAGAGATATATCCGCTGAGTTAACTTGTGATGAATACCCCTGGCCAGGTGAAAGAGAAGGGAGAACCAGTGCTGTCTGAGCCAACATGGAGTCAGCAGCAGATTCTGGGGAAGTCCTTCATGATCTTGTGTAAGACCATGGCAAGCACAGGAAGAGGAATGAAAGCATGTAGGAATTTGCCCTTCAAAGAAAAGAAAAGGACAGGATGTCCACTTTCCAGGTCAGAGGACTTGGGGAATCTAACAGAATCAAGGAACTTGTCTGTTCATAGGGGTCGCAAAAAGATTCCCTTGAGTAATACCCCACCCATGTACTACATCCAGAAATAGCTCTCTCTGAAGCACCCAGAGAGGTTGTGGCTGGACTGTCCGCTACACAGTTGTGCTCTGAAGTGATGTAGATCATCTGAAGGGTTAACTGCTAATGGATATCACAGTGCCAGACCAAAAGGGCTAGTGTGCAAAGAGAAAACTTTGTGCCACAATTTGTTGATGTACTACATGGCTGGTATTGTCTGTAAAGACTTTTAAAGGGCCTACAGACCAAAGTGAATGGAAGGCCTGAAGAGCAAGAATGACCACCCTCATCTCTTACACTGATGCTGATGGGGACTGACCGCTGATGAAGGAGCCAGACACCCTGAACCTTCAGACTGTAGGAAGAGACTCTCCACCTCTGATCAAAAGGGTAGAAGTCTGAAAATGCAGGCCTGGACTGAGTGAGATCTGCTGACTCCAATAAAACTAGAGTTTAAGAGGCTGGGTAGCAGAGGAACTGGAAAAAGCAACGGCAAAGCTGCAGGCAAACCATCTTGAAGTACCACTGTAGCTTCTTCATATGAAGCTTAGTAAAGGGAATCATGGGGATGGTAGATGTCATGATCCCAAAAGCTGTGAGGAATTCCCTTGCTGGAATGAGAGAAAGTAGGAGCAGAGACTGTAAGCAGGTTGCCATAGACAAAAACGTGGGAGATGGAATAGAAGCAAACATTGGGATAGTTTGGATTCGATAACCCAAAAAAATGTGGACTTGGGAGTCAAAATTGATTTCTTGAGACGGATGGTGAAACCCAGACTGCACAGAAGGAGCATGGTAAAGTATAGATCCTGAAGGAGGATGTATTGGGAAGAAGCAGGTCATCCAGATATGATATCTTGATTCCCTGAAGCCTGCAAAAGGCTATCACAGGGGCCAAACATTTGGTGAATACCATTTGAGCCACAGAGAGAGACCAATGGCCAAAGTAGAGAACTGAAAATGAGAGGAAGAAACAGAAAATGTAAAAACTTCCTGAAAAGAGGGTGAATGGAGATATGCACAGGTTAGATCCAGAGAAAGGGATCAGAACTGCAGGGGAAAGCAAGGGGGGGGGGGGGTGTCAAGGGGAAAACATACAGAAATAAGGCATCTTCAGAAACATGTTGGGAAATGAGAGGTCTGGGATAGGTTTCTATGACCCCTTTTTTCTGTGAACCAGAAACCTCCTGGAGTAAAACCTTGTTGGGATTCTGGAATGGGTTGGATGGTTCCCTAATCCAATAGCTCTTACAGGACCACAGAAAAGTGATGCAAGTTGGTCTGGAGGAAGACTTTGAGACGTGGTTTCCACACCATAAAATAACTGTGACGGACAACGGAAAGTACCCAAGAGTCTGAAGTAATCTGCTGCCAGACATTGAGAGACAGGGGAACCTGCCCGTGGGGAGGAAGAAAACATATGTCATATTTGTCCTGAAAAACCCACCCAGACTTCCAAGAATCTTATCACAAAATATGTTTAGGAACCCTTTTTCCTTTAGAAGACTGACAAGGTTACCTACAAACTAAAGCAGATTTAGAAGGATAGTTTCTCTGAAATTTAGGGATACGAGATACAAAAATTTAAGGTCTTGTATAACTTTACCTTTGTCTTGCAGTCTCTCAAACATGTAAGCAGCAGCAGTACCAAAAGGATTTTGGTTGCCCAAAGGAGCATCTAGGAGCTCGGCTTTAATACCATCCAGTAAGGCCTGGAGGTGAAGCCAAGAGCACCCCCCTAATAAATGAACCTGAATCAGCAGCTCTAGAAGATGCAATAGTTGCATTATAACTACATTAGATAGAGTGACAGGCTATCTGC
Organism: Protopterus annectens; assembly: GCF_019279795.1. Taxonomy (NCBI): domain Eukaryota; kingdom Metazoa; phylum Chordata; order Ceratodontiformes; family Protopteridae; genus Protopterus; species Protopterus annectens. Next base: position 1,151,291,750 of record NC_056748.1, read on the forward strand.
ACAGTGGAACACAATACAGAAAGGGAAGCGGTCCTGTTTACAGAGTCAAGAATGTTTGGCAAGACCACCCCCAGCTGAGACAAAAGGGTAAGAACATACCTGGTCATATGGGTCTGACAATTTATGGCGTAAAGGCTACAGTAACAGAAGTATAAACCTTTGGCCTAGTCTCTCTATAACCTGACCATCTTTGTCAAACGGGGAAAAGGTTTGAAGAGGATAAATGCTTGGATGGCTTGTCAGCAAAAACAGAGACCACAGCAGGGTCTGAAAAAAGGACACTTGTAAATGTACTTAAAGGCCTCAGGTACAGTATAAAAACTGTTAGGCTTCTTGAAGATTGGAAATCGGGAGCCAAAGAAGCAACTGCAATCATATCCAGCAAAGCAGAAAAAAAGTACAGTTTTGTACCTACCATAAATGTAGATGTTAGAGTGCTCATACAGCTGCAGTCATAACAGATGGGTTTATCCTGCCGTCAGGCGGGTCCTCGGTCGGCCGAATTCCAAAGTCTAGGTCCGGCGTCGGTTGTCGTCACTTCCTCCCTGTCGTCAGTGCGGCAGGGGTATAAAAGAGGCAGCCGACGCCATTTTCTTCAGTTTTTCTTGCCCCAGATGTCAGGTGCCCCAGAAGGAAGGCAAACATAATGTTATGCAAAAGTGCAATGTTGATAAATCAAAAAACAGTAGTTGCAAGCAAATACACCATAAAAGAATACCCCAAAAGGTTATATGAAAAGGGTTTGTCATAAGGCCTGTCCTAAGAGGGGTTGGAGGGAGGAAAACCTGGACTGCAGCTGTATGAGCACTCGAACATCTACATTTATGGTAGGTACAAAACTGTACTATGTTCATCATGCATACAGCTGCAGTCATAACAGATGGGTAGAATCCCAAAGCTAAGTAAGGGTGGTAGGCACTAAGTGGAACTAGGAGGGGCTAGGATGCCCTGCAGGACTGCTGTGGCAAAGCCCGCTCTAGATTTAGAGTATAGTGGGAGGTGATAGTGCTTGGAGAAAGTGTGCACTGAACTCCAGGTGGCTGCTTCCAAAATATCCTTGGTAGGGACCCCCTTGAGGAAGGCTGCAGAGGTAGCTGTGGCTCTGGTGGAGTGGGATCTGATGCATGCAGGCACAGTTTTTCCATGAAATGAGTAACAAAAGCATATGCAGTGGGCTATCCATTTTGAAATTGTCTGTTTGGAAATAGCCTTTCCTTGAGCACCTGCAGCATAGGACACAAAGAATTGCTCAGATTTCCTGAATGGCTTTGTCCTGTCCAAATAATAACGAAGTTGTCTGTGAATGTCCAAGGAATGTAGTAGTCTTTCCCCTTTGTTTTGTGGATTAGGATAAAAGGTAGCTAAGTGGATAGTCTGATTCAAAGCTACACTGGATACTACCTTTGGCATAAAGATAGGGTTGGTTCGTAAGGAAACTCCGTCCTGATGGAAAATGATGAATGGTTGCACAGCCATGAGGGCCTGTAGCTCCGAAACCCTGCGAGCTGAGGTGATAGCCAGAAGAAAGGCTGTTTTCCATGACAAGTACTGTAACACTGATGAAGAAGCTGGCTCGAAGGGAGGAAGGGTCAGCTTTTCCAATACGAAGTTGAGGTCCCAAGCAGGGACTGGTAGTTTCCTTGGGGGGGTTTATATTCTTTGCCCCTCTGAGGAACTGCCTTAAGAGAGGATGAGAGAATAAAGGAGGATCTGTGTTGTATTGTGCAGAAATGGCTGAAGCGTGGATCTTGATGGAGGAGAAGGAAAGTCCATTGTTTAACATCTCAGCTAGGTACTGTAAAATTTGAGGTATATTTATTACCCAAGGATTCTGTCCCTTCTTTTGATTTCAGGCACAACATTGTTTCCATTTGGCGGAGTAGGCCTTTCTAGTAGAAGGTCTTCTGGCCTCCAAGATGACATCCTGCACCTCCTTGGAGAGGAGAAACTGTTGGGAAATCAAGGAATTCTCCATGCAGCTAGATTTAGAGTTTTGAGATGGCTGTGAAGAGTTTTGTAGTTGTGCTGGGACAACAGAAGAGGGACTAGAGGTAGGATCCATGGTGGGGAATGTGTCAGGCTCTTCAGGAGCGGATACCAGTGTTGCCTTGGCCAGTCTGGAGCAATGAGAATCATTTTCGGCCTCTCTGCTCTGGCTTTTAATAGAACTTTGGGCAGCAGAGGAAGAGGCAGGGAGGCATAGACTGTCAATGTTGCCCAAATGAAGGAAAGTCGTCCACTTTCCAGGCCTGTGGATGATAGGTCCTTGAACAAAATTTTTTCAACTGGCAATTTCTGTGGGTAGCAAAGAGATCTATGTCTGGCTGTCCCCATGCCAGAGTTATCTTTGTGAAAATTTGAGGATGCAACTTCCATTCGTGTGGATCTGTCATATTTCTGCTTAGGTTGTCTGCCAGTGTGTTTTCCTTCCCTGGCAGGAATTGTGCCTGTAGTTGAATTTTCAGTTCCAGTGCTGTGTTCCATAGGGTCATGGCTTGCCTGCACAGGGGGTATGTGAATGAGTTCCCCCCATTTGTTTATGTACCACATCACTGTGGTGTTGTCTGTCCTTATCAATAGCTGGCCTGGATGCAGTAGGTCTTTGAAGGTCATAATAGCCTTTTGCACGGCTAGCATTTCCTTTTGGTTGATGTGAAGGAGCTTCTCTTTTCATGCCCATTTTCCCTGAATGCACTGATCTGTCATGTGTGCTCCCCAGGCGTAGTCTGAGGCGTCTGTTGTGATGATTTGAGTTGCTTGAGGTACACAGAAAGGAAGACCTGTGTTTCTTTGGCAAGCTTGAGCCCACCACAAATTCCTTTTGAAGGCATGGAATGAGTGGTATAATTGCTTCCAAGCTGTGGCTGTGTTGAGACCATAAGTTTTTTAGGTACCATTGAAGTTTCCTCATATGCAGCTTTGCACATGGGATTAGTAGGATGCAAGATGCCATGAATCCCAGAGCCTGCAGGACTTTCCTTGCAGTTAGCCTGGTGTAAGTTGCCATTTTTCTGAAGTATTGAGACAGTTGCCCTTGCTTGTCTGGCGTGAGATATGCCATCTGGGTGGTTGTATCCAAGCTGGCACCCAGGAAAATTATTTGTTGAGAGGGTATTAGTTTTGATTTCTTTTTGTTGACTGTGTATCCTAGGAAGTTCAACAGTTTTATTACAAATGCCAGGTGCTGCAGTAGTATGTCCTTGCTGTCCGCTTGGATCAGGCAGTCATCCAGATATGGGTAGATTTGTAACCCTTGTAGTCTGCAGAAGGCGATTACTGATGCCAGGCATTTCGTAAACACTCTGGGCGCAGTAGATAAGCCAAAGGGCAATGCAGAGAATTGGTAATGGGTTGAAACTGCAAGAAATTTGAGGTATCTTCTGCAATCTTGTCTGATAGGGACATGCAGGTACGCCTCCTTGAGGTCCAATGTTACCAGCCAAGACTCCTTGCCCAGCATGGGAAGAAGCTGCTGTAATGTGAGCATCTTGAATTTTGGCACCTGTAGATATGTGTTTAGGATGGATAGGTCTAAGATAGGTCTCCAATCTTTGTCTTTCCTTGGTACCAGGAATAGTCTGGAATAAAACCCTTGACCTTGTTCTTTTGCAGGTACCTCTTGAACTGCTTTCATGTCCATGAGAGCTGAAATTTGTTTTTGTGCCTCTGCCCTTTGATTTTGTGGCAGGTTTGGCACACCTCTCATTTTTGGAAGGGTGTGAAAGTGGAAACTGTAGCCTCCAGAATCCATTTGTCTTTTGTAACAATATGCCAATTTTTTGAGAATAATGTCAGTTTTCCACCCAAAGGTGCTGCCATTAAAGCTTTGCTTGGCAGGTATAGGGGGAAGTCATTGTGTTTGTTTTCTAAAAGACTGTGATCTATCTTCTCCACATCTTGGGGTTGGTGCTTGCCACTGTCTGGCTCTGAAAGATCCTTGAGGTTGCCCTCTACCCCTTGGACGCCTGCATCTGCCCCTTTGAGGTCTGTCCGTGGCTGGAAAGGACCAATTTTTTGAAGGCCAGTTTCTGCTGAAACGTGGAAGCTGTACCTGCAGGAAATCTTTCACTGTTTGCATTGATTTCGCTTTTTCCTCCATTTTCTTTTGCACCTCCTCTGCTTTAACACCAAACAATACATCTTTTTGAAGAGGTGCATCTAATAATTTAGCTTTGACATGATCTGGTAAGGTTTGCTCTTTGAGCCAAGCATGCCTACGTATAACAGACCCCGTAACAGCAGCTCTACATGAGGCCTCTAAAGCATCAAAACCACACTGCAAGGTATGTTTACCCACTTGCTCTGCACCATGCAACAAATCCTGCAACTCTTAAATCTGGTTGTTCTGGTTGTGTCATCTTGCTTTTCAGCTGAGATATCAAAAACTGTTTATACTTTAACATATGGAACCGACAGTTTAATGCCCTCATGGTTAAAGTGGCCGAGGTGTACACCTTTTTCCCCCCACCTTTCTAAAGATTTGGAATCTCTCTCTGAAGGTAATGGATTTTTAGCAGTAGAGGCCTTAATTCCCTTAGGACCCTGTGAAATAGTTTCTGGGTCAGCAGTATGGCTTTTATATAGGAACTGGTGAGAATCAGGAACCCGGTAATACCTGTCTGGTTTAACAGGAGCTGGAGGCAAAGAATCAGGATTAAGGCTGGCTTCTGTGTACACATCATCCAATATAACTAAAACAGGAGGAATAGCCAGAGGCCTATGCTGGGGGAGCAGAAGAAATTCCCTGAGCCTTTTCTTGGAATTTGAGTAATCTTGGCCTTCCCAGTGAAAGTGTTCCCTCAATGTATGCAGGGTTTCCCCAAAAGAGAAGTCCTCGGGGGGGGGGGGGGGGGGGGCCGAGGGAATAGACTCCTCTGCATCAGTCTTTGAATGGAGAATAGGCACAATCCTGGTCCTCAGATAGTTCTGAGGTAATAGAAGCTTGATCTGAGGAAGGGTAGTTTTCCTCTAATCTGGGCCTTTTGTCAGAGGGGGGTTGAAAACCCCTGACAAGAGTAATCAAATCCTCATCCATTTTAAGCATCTGTTTTTTAGGCATGGTGCCTTGAGAGGGTGTCTGAGGAACCTGTTTTTTGGTTTTCATGGCTGTTTTAGATTTAGTGAAGGCTTTAATAGAGAAGGAGAAAGGCCTGAAGACCCCTTGCGAAATGGCAGGCCTGTCTAAATTCTGAGTTTCCCCGCCAGGGGTGGCGTCGGTATCTGTAGTAGGAATGAGGGCTGAGGAGCCTGCGACCTCGGGTACTGAAGACACCGGTAATGCATTGTCATCTGTACTCAGGGTAGGCCCCTCACTGAGTACCAGAGAACCGGTAGTCGGCCTTAGCGTGGTATCAGTAGGTGGTGCGGACCTCGTATGTCGGTCCTTATCTTTGCGTTTTTTGCTCAAAACTGGAGTCGGAGTATCCGACGACATAATATAATTAAATTTTTTGCCAAAAAAGTGAAGGGCGAACTCCGCCCAACGCTTAATAGTGCGTTTGTTGAATCTAGCACAAAAACGGCAGGCCGAGACGTCGTGGCCTGGGCCTAAGCAAGGTATACAGTAAGAGTGGAAATCCTTATGTGGTATTTGCTTCCCACATGAAATGCAATTATTAACTTTGTCTGACATCGGTCTGAGGCAAGAAAAGTTTCCCCAATGGGGTACTTGGCTTTCAAGAAGACTTCGGCTGAAATACTTTCGTAAATCTCAGGAGCTGGCCGACCGGCACTTGCGAACTGCTTCTGCTTCAGGCACCGCACGGCAAGAAAGACTGAAGAAAATGGAGTCCGCTGCCTCTTTTATACCCCTGCCGCATTGACGTCAGGGAGGAAGCGACGACAACAGACGCCGGACCTAGACTTTGGAATTCGGCTGACCGAGGACCCGCCTGACGGCAGGATAACCCATCTGTTATGACTGCAGCTGTATGCACGATGAACATCAGGGGGAACAGCAGAATGTTTAGGAGATTCCATTTCTAACAGCTCATAATACCTCTTTTGGATGTCAGGGAATTGGGAGCAATCCCATTTAAAATGCTCCATCATTTGAACCACAGTGTCCCCAAAGGACAACTCCTCAAAGAAGTATCAGGACTTATGGAATTCTGTTCTTATGACACATAGTCTAGGGGTGAAGTGATTTGTGAAGAACAAGCCAAGGATTCACCTTATGAATTTAACTCATCGTCCAAAGAATCAGATTCCCTAGTTCTTTTGGCTGGCATAGAAGACCAAGGAGAAACAGGAATAAGGCCATCAAAGCACTGAAGAAACCCTGGGCAAAATTCAGTCATTCTTTCTGAGGATCTTTAGCAATGGGAGGTAAACATTTAGTTTTCTGTTTCATTTTTAATGGGACATCAAGCTTTGACCAACCTAGGAGTTTTAGAACCATCTCTAGATTCTATAAGGGTAACAGGAAGCTCTTATATAACTAGAATTTGGGGAATCCCCCTAGGCCCTTCAGAAATTATCAGCTATGGTTCTCCCTCAATGGCTGTGGCAGACATTTGCAAAACCTCAAAGGACACGAAAGGAATCCATTCCATGGCCTCCAACAGGGTCACAGCAGAGGAAACCAGTGTCAGCACCACATGTTTTTCGAGATCTTCATCCACCTTGAGACATATATCTAGTAGAGGCTGGACAGCAGCAGATTCAGACAGAGATGTTTTAGTCTTCTTTTTGAGAGACTGCTGTAGATTGGTGTGAGCAGATTTGGCCATAGTACCCTGGGGTCAAAAGCTTGAGACACTGGTTCTCTAGGCAGATAGACAACAAAGACAGATGGCTGTAAAGAGTTTTCAGAACAAAAGCCTAACAAATGGTACACTAGATATAGTTATGTGTAGTACCTAAGCAGAGCAAACACTTCTTTATGGGGAGTCTGCCTACCACACTGACATTTTCCCCTCCTAGATGACAAACTTCCTGTAAACACAAATATAAAAGGAAAGAAACCCCAATGGTGCATTTATCTGTAAATGGCTCGGTAGGAACCAGATCACTGAAAGGCAATCTGACTGACATTCAACAGTGGTGCTCAAACTAGTGGCAAAAGTTCTAAGTATTGAATGTTCATACATCACCTTTATGCCCTATGCCTGTGCAGGGAACATATACCTAATGTACAATGTTGGGAGGATGTAAACTACACATTGGGCTATCCTTGTCAGGAGATCCGATGTACGAATACTACAAAAGTGATCAAGAAGGACATCCATAGATTATTACCTCCTTTCTGGTTCCTAGAGAAAGACCTTTGGGGGACAGAGAATTTTAATCCCACAGCAGAAGGGTTGTTTCCATTCAGTTCATTTCTGAAAAGTGTTCCTTGATTTTAGGCCCAAAGAGACTTGAGAGGTATTCACAAAGGATGCCTTGAAGGGCTCTGCAAAGTAATACAAGCTCAGCTAGGCATGTTTTCTTATATTAAAACCAGTACCTGCGGCTCTTGAAACACCCTCTGTCACATTAGATATTAGCCGCACCGACACACTGAAAAGTGAATGTAGGGTGGCCACATCAGACTTGGAAAAGTTTCTTTCCCTCTGCAGATATGGACCCGAAAAGGATTTGGAAAGTTCTTTAGTTCAAATGAACTTTGGAATCTTGTGACATGTGCCAAGTAATGCAGCGTCCTCAAAGTAAATGGAAATGTACAACCACTTCCCAAACCTGTCCAAAATCCTCAACTACCAGTTAAGCAAGTGGACAGAAAATCTAATCTGAGCTAGCTCTTTATTGCTGGCAGCCACACTACCATGGAATCGATGGTGAGACACTTGCTTCAATACTGATAGTCCTTTGAGGATATTAAATGTCACCTGGTTTGCTGGTAATTGGTTCAGCCACATCTGGCTCCTTCCATGTCCACGTAGAGATGAGATCCACCCCCCACATCTTCTGGAGGAACCACCCATGATATAGCTGTGCAGTCCTAAAAGCTTCAAGAAACAATGATTTCTTTTGGGAGGGGGGTTCAATGGATCACCTGCCTTTTTGTCTCATAAGTTTGAGGAGCTCTCCAAATGAGATTTCCTCAAGGGTCATCTGGAGGACCCCTCACCTTCACAGTCAGTGTCTTCAGTTAACTCCTGGGTAGTCAATGCATTTCCTTTCACACACAAGCTTCAGAGGAGTCTCCACTGTGGGATGCTCTGAAGAGGTCTCGGAGTTCCCAATCTCAAGGTTCGAGCAACAAAACGGGCCTAGATGAGCAGGCTCAGGACCTAAGGGTATTCCATGGTGGCTGGGTGAAACCAAGTGGGTGAGAAAAGTCCGCTCACCCAATAAGGAGAGTACTCTCTCAACAGCCTTGAATTCCGAAGCAGAGGGGAAACTTGACATTTTTTTGGACTCAGCCAAAGGTACCACTATACTCAAATTTTGAAATTCTGCCCAACTAGTTCCAAGGCTGATGCCAGAACTGAGATGTTCAGCTCCAAGAGGAAGCTACACCTCCAAAAGCTTTGGAGTGCAGCCAGTTCTCCCAGATCTGGTGCAGACACTTCAACCTAGAGATCTTTCTGGATCTAAGGCAAGCAAAGCCAGTCAGATCAGAGATGGCACCCAAGTGGAAGAAAGCAAAGTCTTTGGATCAGATGTGAGCAGATTCTGCTTAACACCTGGATCTGTAATGCCCAAACCTGAAAAACAGCTCGGGGTAGGAACTATAATGTGATGAGGGGAAGGAGCTAACTCCCAGATCTCACAGTGGCAGGACCCCAACTGAATCTGGGTCAAGAGAAGTTTCATCATCTGATCCATGCCCGCTTTGGAAAGACTCCTGGTCAAATGGACTGTCCACAAGAAAGAGGCAGCAGATAACTCAGAGGATCACTGAAAGGGTCTCTCTTGTAAAAACAGGGAGGAGAGGCCTAGATGAAACTGCCTCTGGGGAAAGCCTTGGCTCCAGGAGAGGAGGAGTTTTGCATCAAACCAGCATAGGTTCGAGAATTGTCTGATCTGATGGTTTAGATGACTTCAATGGCTGGGCTGAAGAAGCAAGAAGTGGAAAAACAGGCAGTGTTATCTTCCCCTTAGACTTTTCTTTGAACCCCCCCCCCCCTTTGATCTCAGATGATTTCTTGGCAGGAGAAGAAGCTCTAGAGGCAGAAGACAGATTGGGATGACTTTTCTGCAGGGGCAGGGAGACATCCCTTGAACACTAGCTTGTCCTTATGCCAACAAATGCCCAAGAATCAAAAGCAGTGCAGATAGAGCACTGTTAATTTAAGAAGGACAGCCCAGAGGCAATACACACAGTGTGTAGAGTTTGGTATTTCATGGTCACAGGCCAAACATTTTTTTAAGCCTCTAAGACTAGTCTAACATGGCTATAGATTCACAATGACCAATATAAAAAAGTCAGTAAAAGTATTACAAGGATCCACAATACCCTTTAACAAAAGCACAACATTAACTATAACTATATATAACTATAAATATATATACTATATATAACTATAATTCATTATTGTACTAATTCCTTTTTTTTTGTTTTAATGAATAAAAATAAATTGGGTGTCAATGGCATGAGAACAAGAGAAAGGCAGAGAGAGACACACACAGATTAAACTGAAAACTGGAGATAAAAGGGAGGAAGGCCACGACAATTTTTACAAGTATCAAAAAAAAAAAAAAAAACCTCACTTGCAGAGATCCCACACCTGAGCAATGGAGATCCACTTCTGTAACAAAGAAGCAGCAAACGAGATCTGGAGCAACGTCATTGTCTGCAGGAAGTTATGAGTAAGGTAAAAAGCCTGATATTTGGATCGAAAGTGTTGAGTGGCCAAAGTCAAATCAAAAGACCCAATCATTGAGGAAAGGACAGAAGAGACATCAAATCAAATTATAAAATACAAAAAATTATAATTATATACACAACATTTGTTAAAAGTATCATGTTTTTCATTTTTTAACCTGCAAAATGCAGATAAACATTTCCATGATTGTCTATAAAACTATATTTTTTCAGACATTTTCATAGGTCCATGGGTGTGCACTAGACTAGATTCATAGATTAGTACTAGGCTAACTGCCCTTGGAGACATTTTAAGCCTAGCCAATTATCCCCTGTGAGATTCAAACCCTGTACCTTGTGTTTGTAAGGCAAACATCTTAACCATTAGGCCACCCTCCCAATGTCGTCTGTGGTCTTTTTAAGTCTAAACATACATCCCAAATCACTGACAAGTTCTGGTACCCTTGCTAAGTGTAAGCAGGGGCTTTGGATAAGAAACATTTACAAGCAGGGGCCTGGGAGATGAACCACTTACAGGCTGCCTGTGTCCATTAGAGAGACACAGATGTCAAACCAGGAATGAATTTCCTGTTTCCCATCTAGATGTCCAAATTATACCTGAATCGGGTTAGGGAGAAACTCTGCTTCACATGGATAGGGAGCCTGCTCCAGATGAGGATCCATCTCTGGGATACATACCTCTCTCTTCTTCAGGTTCTGCATAGATCAAAGATGAGCTTTAGAATGGGTAATTCTGTGCTGCTTGTTTTGCAAACATGCAGGAGGTCCATCAGAGTGTGATTCGACGATGCCTCGTATGCCAGGCATAGATCCCCCTTCAACAGCCTGTAGAAGAAAGAATACCGGGAAAGGGCTTTAAGGCAATCAAGTAAAGGATACATTATTTATGCCCTGCATTTCGTTTTAGTTAGGAATCTCTGGGGATGCTCCAATTGTTGGACGTTCCTGGTTAAGTACATACTAAAGGGGGCGGTGTACTCAATGATAGGTCGGACGAATACCGAATAGAGTGGAATAACCTCCTTTGACCTAGCTGCCACACTTTTTTACAAGCTACGCAATATAGAATAACTTCCTCACTATCATATACATGTGATGGCCAAAGGCTAGATTACAGTCTGTGTGTCCCCAAGTCCCTGACTACTAAAAATAGAGATAATCCAGAAAGTTTGAGTTAGGTCTGATATCTCACCTGGGACCTAGAGGGTGACCGGACTAACAAGAAATAGAGTAGATGGGCGAGTGCTGTTGCTCTAATGTATAAAACTACTAGTTCACCAGACAAAATAGTTACAAAGTAGATACAACGACAAACAGATCTAATTTCTTGATTGGCTTTTTCATTTTAACAGTGACAATTAAAGTTAATTACCAGTTTATGTCCAAATCCTGGGCTAAACAGTACAGGTGTTTTAGCTGCATGCTTTATTTCCCTGAGTGCAAGCATACTTTTGATGGAAATGCTTGAGTTTAGACCAGGGTAGTGGTGGGCATTCATCCTGATTTGCCAGCTTAACTCCATTTTTTTGAGGAATTAATTTTTGTTTCCTTCAAGTGGGCCCATAGTGAGCTTGTCCGGGATGTGGAAGTGTAATTCTTCATGGTTTAGGAAATCATGGCAGCGCCTGGCTAGTTGTTTTTTTAAGATCTGGTATCTGATGTCAGGCAGGTGGTGCACCTCCCTGATTTTTGAACTTGTTCAGTTATCCCTACATAAAAACTTCAGCCATTACACTGTGTATGGTATATCACAAAAGCAATTACCAGAACAAGTGCTGTTGATTTGCCTCGAGTACTGGTCAAAAGGTAGTAGTCTTTATTGTTCATGTAGCTGCAGTAAGTGCAAGAAGGGGGGGGGGGCACAGAAATAAGTTCCTCTGTTGCCCTTCTGTGTGAATATGCATTCCTACCCAGCCCCAATATTCCTGGCTCTCCTGAAAACAAAACAAGGATGGGGTCCTAAGAGTTTTTCTAGTTGTTTACCATCTGTAATAAGCACATTTCATGATCTTTCTGATTGTTTTGTAATCTATTGTAAAAGTGTTAGCAATGCTTCTTTCTTTTGTCCTCCTGTGGGTCCTGATGTTGGTTTCAGTTCAGCCCCAGGAGTCTCCTGGGGGTCCCACAAAATGGGTTCTTCTGCCTCTTTTAAAGTTCTGATAGGGCTGAGGATGGAATTCAATAATCGACTGTTGTACCCCTAGCCCAGTAGTCTTGGTATAGGCTGACGAGATTTGCGATGAAATTTCTAAACCCTTTGGAGACTCATGCAATTCTTATCCTCTAAGAATTTACAACATTTCTCTTAGTGATCTGGGAATTCATGTTTTTACTGTGCAGCAGCATTTTAACCCTGGTTGGTTTTCTCAACATGTTATTAGAGAGGCATTTGTTTTCATGTCCTTCGATATGGTTACATCTCAAAAGCTGGCCAAGGACTTGCTGTGAGAGGTAGTGAATCTTAGGAATTAGTGGCTAGCGGAATTATCAACATGTTTTTTTAAAGTCATTCAGTGCTGCTTCATCCCCTCCCAGATGATGAAAATATCGGTGAAATGGAGACAGCATTTCAGTGGTGCAAAACAGGGTTTTAGAACACTACCTCCTCCCATTTTCCAGGAGGCACACTGGCCAGCCATGGGGCTATGGCTGCCCCCATAGTTCTTCCAGCTGTCTGCTTATAAAACCTGTTATTAAACATGTAGTTGTTCCTTAGGGTTAGATCCAATAGCTTTCCTACAATTTCCGTCTCTCCTTGTAGTACAGTCATGTTCTTTTCATATGCCTCGGTTACAGCTCGAATACAGCAGCTGTGCGGAAGCACTGTATAAAGGGATTCCACATCTACTGTACAGACTGTGGAATCACTAACCAGAATATCTCTTAATTTTAACCGAAAAATCCAGTCTTTCTAAAACAAAGAGAAGTTGTCTCTGTCATTGGTTTTATCAGGGCATCAAGGTATATGGATATTGTCTCAGTTATGGAACCACCATTTGCCACTACTGGTCTGTAGGAAGGATCAGAGATATTCTTATGGGGTTCCAAATAAGCTTTGTATTTTTGGGTGGGGGGAGGTGACCAAAAAGTCGAAAAGCTTGGCATCTAGTAAATCATGCTTATGCAGCTTTCATACCTGTGCCCTCAAATTATATACACAATATTCAGTATTAAAAATCACATTTACTGTGGAACCAGTTATTGACAAGCGTGGTCTCAATCTTGCAGTTACAAGTGGTTGTACCTGTGACTAGTATGGCTCTCCCCAGTCTGCCTTAATGATTCTGTGAGTCTTATCTCTGCTCAGGTTTTTAGAGCAGCTAATTCCTCTTTTCTAATGTGGTATAACTTCTTCCTAGATGGTTTACTGAGGGCCCTACGGATACCAGCCTCGCATTTGCTGACACACACTGACACACACACACATGCAGAGGGTGGGGTGCACAGAGGGGCACACGTCACTGGGCTTTTTCCATTTTATATGACTGTCATTTCCTATCACGGTTGCTTCTATTCTTGTCACTGAAAAATACTTTAAGAATCAACTTCCTCACATACAGTAACATCTTTCACATTTTCAACCAAGTTACTTCTGTTAAACGGTATAAAATTCAGACCCTTACTTAAGATTTCTTGCTCTAGCTGAATCAACGGTATTGTCAAGTGGTTTCAGACCCTAATCATATTTTGTTTTTGGTTCTCATGGGTCCCTTCGGTTGCACTAGTCTCTCCTAGTCCCACAGCTCCCTGGTCCCTTTCCAGGTCCTGTTCTACTGTTGTTGGTGCCCTTGTGGAGAACTCTGAGTGGAGGTGAAAGGCTGCTCTGCTGTGTGCCTCCCTGTTGAGAGGCTGGTGGTCCTAGTTGGTGGGGCTCTCCCTCTGTGGTTTTATTGTCATGTCCCATTGCCTTATGCTTTTGGTGGGTGCACCCAAGTATTGTCCCAGTTCCTGCTGGGACTGGTGAAAATCCCACCTGTTACTTTGTTCCACATCACTCTAGTCAGCAGTAGGTGTGCCCAAGGTCCCTTGCGTTCGAACCTCATGCTTGGGATGGTGGTTAGAGTATCTCCTTCTCCTGGTAAGTATGGTGGTTTTGAGGTTCATACTTGTCATTTAAATCACGGTTGATTTTTTTTTCAATTTTCTTCTCAAAGTCAGCGATATAGTTTTTCAAAATCTAAAAGTCTGGAAAGGGAGTCAGGGCTGCATACATTTTCCAGGTTTAGGATTCTGTTGGTGGAATCCTGCTGGGTTTGTTATGCCTAAGGAGGATCCCAATCAGCTTGGGACTAGCATACCTTAAAACTGTGTTCTAATCTCCCGATTAAGTCCTAATACAAGCGCACTGATCCATTTACCTACTTAACTGAATAAACTACTTGAAATTACAACAAGGCATCTTTATTCCTCCCACAGGGAGGAGAGGGAGTCTCTCTCTCCTAGATCTGCTTGCTAAAGTGGTTTTATCTGGACAATGACTACAGGGTTGAATCAAGAGCTGTGTTGTCAGTATGATAGTTACTACAGGTGGAGGATTGCTCAGAGAATACAATTATGGCATTTCTTGACATTTAGTTTCAAATCCTTGGTTCTGACACCAACTACTTGTTTGCGTCAGCCCTTCTTGGAGAACATTAATACAGGTAGGGATTTCATGACTGCTCCTAATGTGCAATAGTTTGCAAGTCTGGTGAGCCAGACATCCTTAACTTTGGCCATGACTTCAGAGAAGTAAATACCAAAAAGTAGCAGGTCCAGGACCTATCACTAAGGGACTCTACTGGTGACCCACCTTTTTGTAGAGGTGTACTCCCCCAATTCTAACTTCCTGTGTCCAGCTGGCTATCCACTGGTTTATACCAAACATCATGTGTTTGTCAATACCAGAGTGAGGTATTGTGTCAAATGCCTTGGCCATATTAAGGTAGGCGGCATAAACCATTTTGCCCTCATCCATTGCTTTGGTGACCTTCTCAAAGAAGTCCACCAAGATAAGATGGCCTGCCTTTGTGCAGCAGGAAAACTGTTGGTGCTCTCTATTTGCGAGACATGAAGCCTGTTTGGAAGCTGTGGTTAAACACACTTGCTTACCATTCCCTTTATATGTCCACTCACTCTCACACACACACTCACCATTGTATATATATGTATGCAAACGCCCAAGCTCGGTAAAAAAAAAACTTCATATAGACATTTAAATACACGTTTCCATGTTTTCTCTCTCCTTCTCCATGTCTAATAATTTATACTACATTTTCAGTGTTCTCACAGTTTCATACATTGTCCATTTAACACACATCCCTTCATAAAAACCTCTCAAACACTACACCTCCCACACAGCCATATACCTTAACAAGTCATTCTTGCCTGACCACTCACTCTTTTACATTATACATTTCTCTCACCATCCCCTCCAATCTCATTATGCTAATCCCTATTCATAATCAACTGTTACCCTGTTCTTCCTATCCAGCCCAGCTCCTCAAACTATCATCCCTCATACCAGTGTATGTTATTATCCACTAACACATGGCACCTCTCCTCGGTTTCCCTTACCTAGCCTCCGTGCTCTATCTTTAGAATTCTAGGTCTGCCTAATCACCTTAGTCATCTTCCCTTCACTTTACCAAACTCTCACTACTCATTACAGAACTCAGATATCAATCCCCCACCCATCCTATCCATTAAACACCAAATCGAGCTTCCTAAACATTAACATAAGCCATTTCCCTCTTGTACTATTCCTTCAAAGAAATTTCAAGTGCAACCTTGGTCCACAGCTTCTCTCCTGTTACCTTTTCAATGCTCCAAGCATTACAAACAAAATGGACCAAATAATTCTTCATAATCCAGACCTCTTTAAAGTTGCTGAAACTTGGCCAAGACCAGATAACACCAGTCTTCACCACCTTCTTCCTGGATATAGTCATTTACCTGATTCCAAACCTGGCAACACTAAAGGAGGTTGTAAAGTACTGCTATACATATCTCATTCAAAAGTGAAACTTATAAAACAAGCCTCACCCACATCAAAAATCTGAACCAAACTGGCTTCTAGTAGAAATTACCTTATCCAGTACTGTACATATCCATTCAGCTATTACATACCCCCTTCTCTACAAACAAAAGTGATTGTCAATTTTATCACACAAACAGGACAAAATACAACTATTCTAGGTGGCATTAATATCAACATGTTAAAGAATATTAAATTAGAACATGGTAGGAATCCATGGCCCACTGCCAAATCCTTGTGACTTCGACAAAGGACAACAGCATGTTCCCCCTTTCTTGCTGATGTACCAAACCACTGACATGTTGTCTACTTGGATGGAAATCAAATCCTTCAGGGAGGAGTCCTGAAAAGACTAATGCTCAGAGGACTGCCTTCATCTCCAGAACACCGATGTAAAGATTGGCCTGTGTAGAGGAACCACCATAAGCCTTGGACCAATTTTCCCCATAAAATGCCCACCCAACACCCACCCTAGCTAGGAGGCATCTGTGGTTACTGTCGCTTTGGGTGAACAGTAAAAAGGTGACCCTAGGAGGCTAATGAAAAGCTCAGGTCACCCGTGAATATGACTTCTGCAAATGTGGGTGTGGCACACGGGAAAGTTCTTTAGTTCTTCTAGTCAATTTTTAACCAAAGTGACGGAGGCTGCCATCAACACTGAAATGCACAATATACATTTGGGCAGGAAATTCTGATATGAGAGTACCATCAGCACCTTATATCAAATAGCGAGAAGCTTTGATTCAGATAACGTGGCTAACTGCAATTTGGTACCCAGATAGGCCTTCATAAATGGTAGGATTTGCACACATTACAATGTTGACTGTCATGTTGGCAGTTATCCACAGCTGGGAACATAGCTGGAGCAAGAAGTTCATAGGCTGAATAAGAACAATTCTGGTGGGAGCGGTTACGAGCCAGTCATCCAGCTATGTGAACAATCAGAACTTCTGCAGTCTGAGATGAGTTGCAACCACTACATGCATTAATGAAAGACATTTTAAAGTGTTCTGAGAAGGTACAGAGATGAATCCAGGAATGTCAATGAACAGCTATTTCAGTGCCTGCTGCAATCAACATGCCAACAGCTGTGTTAGACATGGATACACTTGACTGGATTAAAGGGTAGCCAACTGCATATTCAATGATTTCTGTACTTCCACAGTAAGGACCTGGAGAGGGACATGCGCTTGCTTTTCAAATCTGTCCAATGCCCTAGACTCTCTATTAAGGGACTGACAGCAAAGCTCTCTTAAGCAAGCTCTTTCTTTGTGGCTGCCATTACCACAATGGAGTCAGCCATGAGACTCTTACTCCAGAAAGGCCTAGCTTTTGAAGAAAGTAAAATTTTATCAGGCTTTAGGGGGATTGGTTCAACCACATGTGGTTCCCTCCTCACTCACTTCCAAACCAAATCTACCAGTTTGTCAGTGGGAGGGAACACCAAATTACACGGGCCAGGCCCAAAAACCTTGAGGAACACAGATTCTTGCTGTAAGGGGGCATCAGTGGACCACCACCTGTTCTATCATAACTCTGGTATCTCACCAAATGAAGCATTTTCAGGGGGTATATGGGTGACCCATCCCTCTCACTGAAATCAGCATATTCAGTGAGCAACTTTTTTTTGGAGGGGGGTCATGTGCCTCCTTTTCCAGTCATGCTTGTGGTGTACTTCCCTAGTAAAACATTCAGAAGAAAATTCTGAAACCTACAAGGTATCTACTACCTGGACTGCCTTGAGACTCCAAGGAGCTGGCTGTCCTGATGTGACAGGGAGAGAGAGAACAGGGGACCCTATGAATCCCGTGGGGTTAGTGGGTGATCCAAGTGGGGAAAGAAAGTATGCTTCCTAGACAGAGCACACACACGAAGGTCTCAAATGCAGATGTTGAGATTAGTCCCAGGGTGGACTCATGGGTTCCAAGAAACCCACCAAAGGTAAGCTCTGAGAACCCATTTGGCTCGATCTGAAAGCTCTGGAGTCGACTGACCCCCCCAACACCAGTTCCAACCCCTCAGTTTTGACACCCATTGAGATCCACAGCAGTCTGAGCTGATTGGGTCAGAGGAAGAGAACTGAACACAGTCTTTGATCAGATGCATACATTCCCCCTGGGGTTCACTAAGGTCCAAGGTCAATGAATCAGATCGTCAGATTGGAGAAGGACTCACAATCAATGGACAAGTCATGATCACCTGACATAGGCCACAGCAGCAGAAGGACCCACAGTTTGATCAGAGTCCTCAAAAACATCATTCTGTCAATGTCTGCCTTGAATATCCTCCTGGAGGATAGCACTGATCTCACAGAAGAGGCTGCAGGAGGAGGCCTTGAAACCTTTGTAAGGATCTTGTCTGAAAAAAGAAAATCTCAGCCTGGGGCTAACAGCCTCTGGACAGAACAAGTATTCTGGAAATGGAGAAGTTGGAGATTTATCTCTCATGGGTTCCAACACTGAGGCTGGGATCAGACTGCTTAGGTACTTCAGGAGCAGGTCCTGATGGGCCCAATTTATCAGGAAAACGTTTCCTCAAGGACTCTCTTCACGCTGGTCTTTTTCTTTTTCCTTGGATCTCTCCCCTTTGTTCTTTACTATAGACATTTTAGTAGAAGGGGGTGACTAAGAATACTGAGAGGGGATAACTTCTGCCAAGTGGAAGGGAGAAGACTCTTAAGGGTTAGCTTAGACTGCATGTCAGCAAACACTCTCTCCCTAAAGGCAGAACAGCCCAAAGCAGTCCACTTCCAGATGTGCAGTTCCTACGCAATAAACACATTTGGAATGGGCATCTTGAAGAGGGATCGTATGCTCACAGGATACATAATTTTTGAAGCTGGACACCTCAGCAAACATCCTGTCCACTAATCCCAACAAATGCTATGAAAAGACAAGAGCAATACCAATAACCACAGCACTTAATGCAACTACAGTAAAACTACCACTATTAAAAATTCTGACAACACCTAAGTAGAAGTAGCATCAACAACAATAAAAGGCAAGGAAGGCAGAAAAAATTAAGCAGTAAAAAAAATTTTTTTTGGAAGACGCTAAAGTCAAAACAATCTTACACTGATCACTCGTCACTTCACAAACTGAGCTAGGGGATTCACATCTTTAACATTCAAGTGGCAAAAGAGATCAGAAGTGTATCAGTACACTCACCGAGGAGAATTACACATCTTTAATCGTTGTCTTACTAGCAACATCATGCCCAATATATGGAAATCTCCATAATAAGACCAATGCCCAAACAAAAACAACCAAAACTACAAATCACACTATCAGCCCACTTCCATCCTCCCAAACCTGTGCAAAATCTTTGAGAACATTTTGTACCTTCAAGTCAAGGAATATACTGAAATATCACCCTCTCACACAAAACATGTTTTCTCATCAGAGCCTTTAACAATCACTCCTTTCTTATAATCCACCTTTCAGGACAAGGCATTAACCCTGATGCCATCCCTTGGTTTCAATGTTATCTAACTATTTTTCAGTAAACTAATTCCTATAATCCTCTCTACTAGTCAAAAGGGTACCTCCAGGATCTATTCTTGCCTCTCCCCTTCTGTTCTCTATATGCATCAATAAACTTTCACTTTATCTTTCTTACTTTCCTCTCCTGCTCTACAAAAGTAACATGGTACTCTACTACTATAACCTCTCCCTAACTACCTTAAAGCAAGATCTACTTAGAGGTGATTTCTGCTTGACTTACAAATACATGTCTGATCTCTGCTTGACTTACAAAGCCATGTCTGACCCAGCTCTGTTAGAAATGCTACATCTAAAGAAATCCCAATCCCTCTGCACTACATGCTCGAGAGACCTCACCCCCATTACCACAATCAGCAGAACAAGCTGGAGGGACAGGTTCATAACCCAGAGACTGCCCATGCTATGGAATAGGCTTCTCATACATGTCAAGTGGAGTGCCTCACTGGCCCTCTCTTCAAGAGAAATCTTGATGAGTGGATGGGAAACAGAAAATTCACCCCAGGGAACACTCCAGTGGCTCTACTCGACAGAGGCTCTGGGAACTAAGGTCAGGTGGCACGATGCCAGGGTAATCTATGCTATGGGCTAGGCTTGTAAAAGGCTCCAGGACCATTAGCCTAGTACACACCTATGAACCTATCTATAGTCTGACTTCAAATCATCTCAATGAGTGGACTACTAAAACCCTTAGGCTAAATACCTCCGAAACTAAATTTATGCATTTTGTTACTAAACAAAAGCTCAGACGACTCAAGAAAACTGACCGTCTATGATTAAAACAGCCATCCCTTAGAGCAAGTCTCCTCTTTGAAGTATCATGTTCTGTGTTTAGATCAGTCACTCATCTTCCACATGCATATTTATAATAAATGTAAAATTCAATCCCTACTTTTCTGCATGCAAAAATTACCAACATTCCTCTTGCACACCACCAGGTCTGCACTCCCTCAACTCAAATTCAACCTCCCCCTCCTATATCAGCAGCTTCTACTAAAAACCCCACCACTATTCAAACACTAGCAAACAAAATATGTAGATTTATTACACATTCTCTAAAAAAAAAAAAAAAAAAAATGAACACCACTGTATAAGACTAAAAAAAGGCAAACTGACTCCCAGCTAATCAAACAGCAGACCTTCTGCTAGGATCTCAACTTTTTAAACTCCAGCATGAACATGCTCTTTCGTCTTTAACCTCAAAACTAATAAGCTATACCATCCACATACAACCCAAGAAACTTGAACCACTCCGGCCCTAAAACACATATCCTACACTCCAAGCTACATATCTCTCAGCATGCATTCTCAATTCTCAGGACCAAAATTTATCCTCTTATTTCATGCTCCGTTCTCTATTAAAATCACATTTAATTATAAAAGCAGAATGCACATGTGGGCCCTTCAGGTCACTTAAGTCTGCTTCAACTCTTCTCCACTCTTACTCAACCACTAAGTTTTGTTGCTCCTTTTCCAATTTATTTTATTTTTCAAAATGTTGTGAAACTTTTGTACGTACATACTGGAAATTAATTCATTGGCTTTACTGTGTATCCAAAGCACTGCCCTACCATTGTACTGTTTTACTGTCACTTCTGTGCAATTGTACTCTTATTTAATTTTGTATGCCTGGTCAATTTTGACCGTAGGCAGATAGTGAAATTGGTCAGAATGGATCAGTGCTCTATCTCAATAAACAAAATCAAACGCAAATAAATAAAATAAATTAAGTTACGTCTCCCGCCCACTTCAATTTAGCTCAGTGCAGAGACAGTCATCTAAACCCTGGCACCTCCCCACCACCCTGATACACTCTAAAATCCCTAAAATTCACCAACATTAATATCCAGAGCATCAGAAACAAAGTCTCACATCTGCATGCATGATTAAGCCAAAATAAATCAGACTTCACAGGCATCACAGAGACTTGGCTAAAACCATTTGTCAAAGATGTAGAATTCCTACCCCCTAACTATAGTTGCCTAAGGACAGACAGGCCAAAGAAAAAAGGCACGCGCGGAGTCACCTTAAATTTACCCAATTACAGTAGTTCCATACACTAAACACAGCCCACAATCCTCCCCTGCAGAAATGCTGCTGGATTCCTAAAACTGAATAACTGTAAAACCCTTTGTATCACGGTCATATACATCCCCCCAGGCAATAACATACCTATACTTGAAGAGATTCTTGCCTGGACTACCACCAGTATTAATAATGAAACTATTACCTTACGCGATGTTAACATTAACTGGCATGATATCTCAAATAATGACACCTCCAACACCATTAACCTTGACAATTACACTCAACTAATCACAGACATCACCAGACCCAACTATAAAAACTACAAAGGCTGAATCCTTGACTGGATCCTGGTATCTGATCCAAATAAAATCTCCTCCTCTGGTACACTACCTGATAGTATCAGTGACCACTCACCTGCCTTCGTAATACGTAAGGTTACCCCTATCCCACACCAACACCAAGTCAAGCTTATTAGGGATTTATCCAATTTCTCTCACTCTACCTTCAATGAGATCTTATACAATATGAACTGGACACCATTAAAATAATCTCCCACTCAATGATGCTGTAGAGATTTTAATCCAACATTTCTTGAGATCCTAGATAGGGTAGCCTCAACTCACCTGAAGAGAGTTGAGGCTAAACATACCAACTGGCTGACCAAACAAACTAAGGAAATTATGTCCGCTAGAGACAAAGCCTGGCAAAAAAACAAAAACTAACTGACCTCACCCAATATAAACAGCTACGCAACAAGGTAAAATGTCTAGTGATTAAAAAAAAAAAAAAAAAAAAGTTATGTACTCACCATGACGTTCCATCTGAGTAGTTGTACTTAATTTGTCTTCAACCTGTGGGTTACAGAACCGTATCAGAGACGGGCTTGGCAACTTTTACTAGCATCAGCTCTGAGCTCCAAACCTCTCCCCTTACCCATAATACACCTCCACCACCTTCCATCCCCAGATTGAGTTTGAACCTCATACTGATGACCAGACCTGAAAAATTTTTCTTGTGACCTACACTGCAGCCCATAGGCTAATCATATGCCAAGGACCAGGGGAAGGAGGGAGGGACGGTTGAAGACAAATGAAGTACAACTACTCAGATGGAACGTTATGGTGAGTACATAACTTCTTTATCTGAAGTAGTTTACTTCATTTGGTCTTCAACCTGTAGGACAGAGTCCCCAGCTACTAAACTCCTGGGAGGCCCTCATGGAAGGATATTCCGGAGCACCGTGGAACCAAAGGATGCTCTCCTTCTGGAAGTTAAATCTAATTTGTAATGGGAAATAAACATATGAATGACGACCAAGTAGCTGCAGAACAAATATCATCCAAAGACACTCTAGACAAAAAGCCACAGACATGGACCTAGTGGAATGAGCTTTCACCTGACCTGGAGGAGACAAGCCTGTGTCCTTATAGACCTGTAGAATGCATGAAGAAATTCTGAATCCCCTGAAGCCTCAGTTGAGCCGCTATCACCGTCATCACTTTGGTAAACACCCTGGGGGCTGTGGTGAGATCAAAGGGTAGGGCTCAAAATTGGTAATGATTGACTTCTAGCTGAAGAGGAGGAACCTCCTGGAGCTTCTGTGCATTTTTATGTGATAGTAAGCATCCTGGAGGTCTAACGAGCACATCCAGTCGCTCTCTTGTAGGTACAGCATGATGGACTGTAATGTGACCATCCGGAACTTCTCTTTGGCAACTGACAAGTTCAGGATAGAGAGGTCCAGAATGGGCCTTAAGTCACCCATTTTCTTTGGCACCAAAAAGAACCTGGAGTAGAAGGCCAAACCGGACTGATCTGGGAGGACAGTTTTGATGGCTCGTTTTCCTAGCAGCTTGGAAATTTCCTGTGCTGCTGCCTCCCTTTGTGTGGGTGGTACATCTGGGAGATTTGGGGGAACGCACGAAGGGGATAGAGTAACTGCTGGATATGATTTGAAGCACCCAACGGTCCTTCATTATGGACTCCCATACCTCTAGGTGCAAGGACAATCGTCCCCAGACTGCCTCCAGAGTAGAGCAGTCGGGCAACCCCTCAAGGTTGCTGCCTGGGTGGGTCTATCAGAGAAAGGTTCTCAAGACCCAAAGTTCCTCAGACCCCCCTCTGCCTCTGGGTTGGCATCCATTCTGTCCTCCTCTGCCTCTGGGGGAAGAAGAGCCTCGAGTGTCCCGGGAATACTGAGACTTCCGGAACCACATCTTCATTTGCCCTCTCTGGTTCCGGGAGAAAGACCTTTGAGGGTTAGAGAAGCAGATCCCGATGGCAGACAGTGTCTTTCCGTCCTTCTCTCTCTGGACTAATGTTGCCTTGACGGTCTTACGAAAGAGTTTTGAGCCATCATAAGGGGCACTGGCAAAAGACGCCTTGAAGAGTTTGGAGAACTGACAATCTGAGCCAGGCATTGCGCCTCATGGACACACCAGACCCAGCCGCCCTAGCCGCTCCTTCCATAGCATGCGAGAGGAGTTGCATGGACGTGTTAGATACTGCTTTTAAAGTGGCCATCCTCACCGAGAACGAAGCCTTGTCCTCCTGCAACATGGACTTGGGGGGAGACTCCTCCAGCTCCTTCACCAGGTGAGACTCCTCCAGCTCCTTCACCAGGTGAGACTCCTCCAGCTCCTTCACCAGGTGAGACTCCTCCAGCTCCTTCACCAGGTGAGACTCCTCCAGCTCCTTCACCAGGTGAGACTCCTCCAGCTCCTTCACCAGGTGAGACTCCTCCAGCTCCTTCACCAGGTGAGACTCCTCCAGCTCCTTCACCAGGTGAGACTCCTCCAGCTCCTTCACCAGATGAGACTCCTCCAGCTCCTTCACCAGGTCGCGTTGGTGTCATGGGCAAAGGAGGTCAGTGCCCTAATCGAAAAGATAGCTGAAACATACACTCGCTTCCCTAGGTGATCCATCATCCATGATCCTCGGTCAGGAGAGTGGACAGAGGAACTCTCCTGAGCAAGTTCATTCTTAGTGTCTGCTGCTACCACCATACCATCTAATGGAGAGCCCTTATTCCAAGCTGGCCTGTCTATGGGGGGCTTAGGATCTTGTCAGGTCTCTTTGGGATAGGTTCCATGGTGTCCTGTTCCTTCCATGCCCGCAAGGTGACTAGATCCACCAAAGGATCCACGGGAGGGGACACCCAGGAAGTAGATGGGCCCATGTCGAAAGCCTCCAGGAACACAGACTAATCAGAAAAGGTTTGGGGGCTGACCAACCTCCCTGTTGCTGCAGGATCTCCATGAGGTCTCCAAAGGACACATCCTCGGGAGGTAACCTGGGGGAACCCTCTCCATCATCTAAGTCCATGTCCTCGTTGAGGGACTGGGGGGGGGGTCCTAGTGCCTCCTCTTGCTTGCGAAGTACCTCTCCAGTGGGGCTCTCCTGGGTGGAGCTTGCAAGCCACTTGTTCCTTGGGGGGAACATCTGGGGCTCTTCCAGCACAGGCTGTCCCTCTGGTAAAATGATGGGGACCGTAGACAAAGCCGAGGGGGTCTTGGAGGAGTCTGGGGGGGGGCAGTCAGGGGTCTCGATCCAATGGAGAGAACCCTTTCTACCACGAATGCCAAAGGAGAGTAAACCTCCCAAGAAACCAATAAGGAGGCCGGTCTCTCCAGGTCTGATGAGAGAATCAGAGCCGGGCCCGAGGTGGATGGAGCTCCGAGGGAGGGAACCTGGCCAAACAAAGTCAGAGCCGATGAAAAAGGTTACACTCCCTTGGATCTGACACCCAAGCTCTGGCTGTGAGAGCAGCTCAGATCCAAGCTGGTTGGATCTGAAATGCTCCAGGCAGCTGTCTGAGTCAAGGAGGCAGGTACCATCTGCGCCGACCCCCTGACCAAAGCCAACCTCTGATCTGAACACTCTGAACCCGAAGGTCGGATTGGAGAAGGAGAAATAGGTTGAAAAAAGGGAAGTGGGCTCCCCCCTCCTGAGGAAAGTGGGGCTGGCAAGACCCCCCATCTGGATCTGTGCACAGATAAATTGCCTCATCATTTTATCCAGATCCATGTCAGACAATGAGCGGGTGGACTGCGATGAGGCCACGGACTCTGACCTGGCGGGTCAGGGCACCAAGGCCTGAGAAGCTGGACGCGTCGCCTCCGGCTCAGGGGAGTCACGTATCATTGGAGTCAGTCGGAGAAGTGAGGTCGGGAGACCGCTTTCTCTTTTCCCCTCGTCTTCGACTCTCTCTACCTCTTTTCTGCTCTGCTACCACAGGAGGTTGAGTCCCAGCCTGGGAGGGAGGAGAAGCCAGAGGAAGAGTGGAGGGAGAGGCGGCCACAGCAGCCACTGCGACCAAAGCCAGAGACGAGGAAATAGAGTCTGAAGGAGGAAGAAGGCCTTTGAGGGCCAACTTGGCCTTTCTATCTTTTATGGTGTCGAGGTTGAAGCCTGCACATATGTTGCAGTCCACACTTAGATGGGCCACGCTCAAGCACAAAACACAGAGTGTGGCCATCAGCAGGGGATAACTTATGGCCACACACTGTGCAAGCTTTTCAGCCATACGTATTTAGGAGAAAGATAACCTAAATAAAAAATGGGTAGTTAACTTTCTAACACACTAATCACCACACTCACCACACTCACATACAGAAAACACTGAGGGGGGAGGGGAAGCTACAACCTACACCACAGTACAAAGTACTCTAACCTAAAAAAAACAAAAACTAGATGCACCAAACGAGGGAAGGAGAAAGGGGACCTATACTAACACAAATTGACAGAAAACAGAAGAAAATTAGCTACTCTCGAAGGTTTTAACCCACTGACTAGTTGGAGCTAGAGACACAATGCTGAAGCAATTAGCGGCAAACAAGATCTGGGAATGGAAGGCAGTGGAGATGTATTATGGGTAAGGGGAGGAGTTTGGAGCTCGGACCTGATGCTAGTAAAAGTTGTCGGCTCGGATCCGATATGGATCCATAAACCACAGGTTGAAGACCAAATGCAAGTAATCTACATCAGATAAGAACATTTGTGAACTCTTCAAAACCAATACAAACTAAACCCTAAAAAGTTCTGGGAAGCACTCAACTCCCTAACTTTGTCCAGGCACTAAAAATAATCCTTGCCCAAACCCTGACAAGAATCATACTGAGATAGTCACTCTCCAACTCTAGCTTTATTAACACCACAGCAAAGCTAACCTCCACCTTCCCACCAACAACTCACAAACCACCTAATACTCCATCATCTCCTCTGTAAAGGCCTGTTGAGTAAGTTGCTCCTCTATCTACTTTCGCAACAATATCCACCTCTACTATACAGAAACTCCTTCATAAACTCAAACCATCCACAAATGCTCCAGAAAGCTTACCGGCTGAATTTCTAAAATTAGCCGCTAACTCCATTGCCTATCCAGTCAGTATACTCAACAGATCCATTAAGGAGGCCACTATACCTAGCATTTTGAAGAAAGCATTTCTTCTTCCTCTACATAAAGGCAGCCAAAATTATGATACCTCTAATTTCCAGCCTATAGAAATCCTCTCCCCCATTTTTAAAATATTAGAAAAATGTGCTCACATTCAGCTTCTCAATTATCTTCTCCTACTCAGCACAGCTTCAGGCCAGGGCATAGTACCAGTACTGCTCTCATATCCTTTCTGGACACAGTAAAGAGGGCTTGAGATGCCAGATACTTAGTTTCCTCACTCTTCCTGGACTTCTCAAAGGCCTTCGGTATGATTTCCAATTCCCTACGACTTATCAAACTCTCCAACTTGGGTCTCGCACCCCTCACCCTTAACTGGTTTTCTAATTCTCTCTCAGACGGGCAACAAGCTACTAAATGACAAAAATCCTGCTCACCATTTCTTAAGACAACAACAGGTGTTCCCCATGGTTCAATACTAGGCCCCCCTCATATTTAGCATTTTCAGCAATAACTTCCACACCACTCTTACTCATGGCACAGTTATCCAGTATGCTGATGACTCTACAGTCATCTGCTCTGCTAAGACTGTGTCCGACCTGCAGCAACTTACCCAACAGGCCTTTACAGAAACCGAAGCTTGGATGTCAAGTAACCATTTGTCTCTTAACTCTAGTAAAATTAAGCTTATAATATTCACCCTGCAAAAAGAATACCTCTCTCAAGAGAAATGAATTCTCCATCCATTCCCCAACTAATACTAGCATTGCCATCATTCCAAGTACCAAACTATTAGGTGTCATCATTAATGCAAATCCAACATTCAACCTCCATATCTATAACAATATCAAAAAAACACATCAGAAACTAGGTACCCTCTATAGACACAAGCACTTCCTTAACTTCAATGCAAAGAAAGCTCTAGACTCTTCCTTCATGTTTACATCCCTACTTTATGGTGCCCTCATCCTCACAAGCATACAGTCCTCGCTGAAAACCAAACTTGACTCATGCTACAATCGCCAAATCCGTAACCAACTCAAACTATTCATCCTATCACTATATATCCTTACACCAACTAAACTGGCTCGAACTGCCACACCACCTCACATAACTTCAACTAACTACTGCACATAAATTTATATACAAACCATTGATGTGCCCCCTTCTCTCTTCTTTACTGTCCACCTATCATCCCAACAGACCTCTTAGATCAGAAAACACATCACTGCTAATAGTTGACAAACCAAATGTGTCAGCTGGTCAAATGCTGTACTCTGTCACAGTCTCTAAACTCTGGAATGCTCACCCATCTTCAATCAGTAACCCTGTTCTCTCCAAGCCGTTCTTAAGAAAACATCTTTCTTCACTCTGGCACTGTTCATGTGCCAAAGCAAAACCTCCTTAAATATCTGCCTCCTCACTTTTAACCTTTCCTGATTCAATCTCTATACTCCTTAACTCTCTCTCATATCATACCACAACTGTATGACCTCAAACTCTGTTAAATCTTTGCTACTAACACCCACAACTAAATAATTAATCCTCAAACCTGTTCTACAATCATCTAATTCTACACAAGGCAGAAGTGTGTAAACGTGTATATAAAAGTGTGTGCATATGTCTATAACATTGAGCCAATCAATGGGCTTACATTATTCCTAATGTGGTATCGCTGTATAAACTCTGTATTAATGTCAATGTTTTACTACATTGTACCAGTTATCGTACTCTAAAATGCATGTTAGTCTTATTATGTTGGAGCGTTTCTCCCCCGACCTCCACTGAAAATGGGCTCACCTAGGCCCAGTGGACCATCCCGGTTAACAAATGCAATCAATAAATAAATCGATACATACATACATAAATACATACATGCATAAATACATACATAAACACATACATACATAAATACATAAATATATGCATATATCAATACATAAAAATACATAGTAAAAATACATAAATAAATTATGGCTAATTTAATGGCCTCAATACAAAAATGTGCCAAATATACCTATGAATTATATAATTCCCTGTGAAAAATATCTATGTTAAACCTACCTATGTAAAATTAGAAATCACTTTTTATTGTGAGTGCATATTCTTGGGACAGGCTTGAAATGGTCAAGTGCAATACTCTGGTAAACAGGCACAATAAAATCTATCTAAATAAATACACTGATAGTTAACTGTCACTGCTATTAATGAAGGACATTCTTACTCGTTCAACCTCTGGAACTTGCTCTAATTTACAACGATATCACCATCAAACCCATTCTCCCCACCTGGGCTACACAGACCAACTGACACACAGAGTGAATTCTCGCGTATTCTGGGATAACGGTGCTCCCTCTTTTCTATCCAGAACCCGTAGAAACAAACGTCACAGATAAAGGTATTTTACTGGCTTAGCTAGAATACAGTCTCCTGGTAAGTGCTGCAGCTTCTAAAAGAAATGAATCCACCATTTAGTCCATTTCAAACACCATTTGCATATTCATCTGCCCCCCCCCCCCCAAACGCGCTGATTTTCTACTTGCCTCTCAACTATTTTAATCTATCAAGAATGACACTTTCCTTCCACTAGGTTCAAGACCATTCTCAGATGCACCAATATACCACCTTAAACATCCTAACCACGCATGTCCTATTCATCTACCCCCACCCCCAAAAAAAGTTAGGCTCTAGTTTATTGCACAGACCTTTCCTAGTCCTTGGTCCTAAACTGTAGTAATCTCTCTTTGGTTCTTACAGATCATTCCTCTTACCCCATTTTCCCATTAACAATTATAAGCATATTTCAAGACAATGCAACTGCTATCTTTCTGGTCATATAAACTCTTCATTCCCTTCTGGTCTACATACCTTGCCCTTTTACTAGCTTTGACTGCGATTCTTTCAGCATACCGACTCTGATGCCTCTCTAAATATAATGCATGTATATACTGTGTTTTTCAATCACTACGTATACAGTGTCATTCATCTATTGCCTTTATACCAACTATGATAGCCGCTTTGTGTACAATAATTGTACACATTGTATTTTGTCATTCATTTTGTACATGTCGTGTATCTATCGAGTTTTCTACAGGCTGAGAATGAAATGGGTCCAAAGGGATCACTACTCTTCCCCAGTTAAATTCAGAATAAATAAAATAAAAACTAAGCCTCAGTGAAATACAAAATGCAGGACTGAATAAGTTTTTCAATATTTCTCCTTTTCCCCTTTAGACCAGTCATTCTCACTTTTTTTTCCCTTTGTAAAGCCATGGACACCATACCACTTGTTTAAGTACTCAACAATGACAACCCTGCAGTTATTAAAGCAGTGAAGTGTCTTCCAAGGGGTTACTGACCTGAAAGATTCTTGGGCAAATCCCTGGTGTGACAATTTAATCTGGTCACAGAAAAAAATGTAAACTTTTCATGCTCAATTACTTTTTAGTTAAAAAAAAATATTTTTTTTTCTCCCATAACTACCTATAACAAAGGGATTTCTCTTTAGCAGGCTTCTACTTCAGTAAGGGACTCGGCATCGGATAAACTATCATAGGTATCGGCTTTTCTTTTTATAGGGCAGCCTTCAAAATTTTTCACTTAACTGTTCAACTTTAACAGAGCTGCAATCCACTTTACTGAGTCTACTTCCTAAATAACAGAAATTGCACTACAGATTTTAAGGATTAAATGCCTTCCACATGTGCACTTGTTCAGATGCAAGAAAAGCATATGATCACAACAGCCTGGCATCATTACCTGTAATGATGCAAAACAGTTTAGAAATCCATTCAAAATATTTTGGTATTATACCATATGTAAATTGTACTAACTTATCCAATAAATAATGCTGAAAAGCTATGCACCAAGCTGAAAACTGAAAATTTATACACTAATGGGAATTCAAGGAAAGTACAGTTGTGTACACTTACCATAAATGTAGATGTTAGAGTGTATTTACTGTTGCAGTCATCACATTTGGGTTATCCCTGCCAGGGTAGCCCTCGGCTGGCCCGAACAGAGGTTTAGTATTTCTGCGTTGGTTGCTGTCGCTTCAGGACTGATGTCAGGTCGTCAGTAGTATAAAGTAAGGCAGCTGACTCCATTACATCAGTTTTTCTTCCCCTAACCTGTCAGGGGCCCCAAAGTAGGAGCCAGGTTCTGGTGGAAGAACCCCACCAGTAGAAAGTAAATACCAATATGTCCCTTGTAAGGAAAGAGGAGAAAAAAGGGGGATGGAGGGAGGGAAACCGGGACTGCAACAGTGAATACACTTGAACATCTACATTTATGATAAGTGTACACAACTGTACTATGTTCTTCGTGTTTCACTGTTGCAGTCATCACATTTGGGTTGATTCCCAAAGCTGAGGAAATGGGTGGAGGCAGTCAAGGAAACTAGGGGCCGTCTAGGATGCCCTGCAACACTGCAGAGGCAAACCCTGCCCTGGATTTGGAGAAGAGAGGCAGGTGGTAATGTTTGGTAAAAGTGTGAACGGATGTCCAGGTGGCAGCCTCCAGGATGTCCCTGTTGGGGACTCCTCTGAGGAAAGTTGCAAAGGTGGAGGCTGCTCTGGTGGAGTGAGCCCTGCCCCCCTTGGGGGGGGGGGGGGTTCTTTCCATGTTGTTTGTAGCAGAAATGGATGCAGTGTGCTATCCACTTGGAAATGGTTTGTTTGGAGATGGCTTTGCCTTCTGCCCCTGTAGCAAAGCTAACCAGCAATTGATCAGACTTTCTGAAGGATTTAGTCCTGTCTAGATAGAATCTGAGCTATCTGTGCACATCTAGAGAGAGTGCAGGATCCTTTCTCCCTTGTTCTGGGGATTAGGAAAAAAGGTGAACAAATGAATGGATTGATTGAGAGCCACACTGGACACCACTTTGGGCATGAAGGATGGGTTAGTCCTGAGGGATATCCTGTCAGCATGAAAGATGAAGGGTTCCACAGCCATGAGTGCTTGCAGCTCAGAGACTCTTCTGGCTGAAGTGATGGCCACAAGGAAAGCTGTCTTCCAGGAGAGAAATTTTAGCTCTGCAGAAGAAGCTGGTTTGGGGGGGGGGGTGAGCTTTTCCAACACAAAGTTAAGGTCCCAACCCAGGGTTGGTGCTCTTCTGGGTGGCCTCAAGTTGCTAGCCCCTCTTAGGAACTGTTTGATCAAGGGGTGTGAGAAAAGGGGCTGCTTAGTGGGAAAATGAGCAGAGATAGTAGAGGCATGAATTTTAATAGAGGAAAAAGAGAGGCCACTGTGTAGTGCGTCAGCTAAGTAATCCAGGATGAGAGGGAGGCAGGGAGGGCTGTGCTGTATTGGCTCCCTTAGCCTGAATCCAGGTGCAGAATATTTTCCATTTGTCAGCATAAGACTTTCTAGTGCTAGGGCATCTGGCTTCACATATAACATCTACAACCTGTTTACTGAGTTTGGCAGATCGATAGAGGTTAGGGAATAAGCCAAGCTGCCAAACTGAGTGTCTGCAATTGGGGATGCATGAATTTCCCCTTCCTCTGGGTCAGGTGGTTTGGAATTCCGAGGAAGATGCCATGGTGGCAGTGGGGACAGGCTGCACAGCAAGGGGTACCAGTGCTGGCGAGGCCAGTCTGCTGCTATAAGAATTGCACTTGGTTTTTCCTCCGTTATTTTGAGCAGTACCCTGGGGATGAGAGGTAGTGGAGGAAAGGCATAGCCCGATAGATTGACCCAGAGGAAAGGACAGGGCATCCACATTCCAAGCCATGCAGTGATGCTCCCTGATGCAGAATTTACTGAGCTGATGGTTGGTGTGGGAGGCAAAGAGATCGACCTTCGGGGTGCCCCATTTCTGAGTTTTTAGGGTGAAGGTTCTTCTGTTACTGCCACTCATGTGGGTCCAGAAGACTTCTGCTTAATTGGTCTGCCAGAGAGTTGAGAGACCCTGGTAGGAACTGTGCTAACAGGTGGAGTTGCATGGCAGAAGCTGTGTGCAAAAGGGTCATGGCCAGCCTGCATACAGGGTAGGAGCGAGTCCCTCTCTGCTTGTTGATATACCACATTACAGTGGCGTTTTCTGTTTTGACCAGGAGAGCCCCTGGAAAGAGAAGTGACTTGAAAGCTGTCGAGGTGTGCTGGAGAGCCATCAACTCTTTTTGGTTGATGTGCAGAGGGATTTGCTGTGGGCTCCATTGGCCCTGTATGCACCTGACATCCAGGTGTGCACACCAGGCATAGTCTGATGCATCTGTGGTGAGGGTCTGGCTGGCTGGGGCAGTGAGAAAGGTAGTCCCTTGTTGTGGGAGCATGCTGCTGCCCACCAAAGAAAACCTTTTCTGAGGCAGGAATTATAGGTACAAGAGTCCAAGTCTTGAGAGTGCTGACACCAAAGGCTTTTTAGATACCACTGAAGTTTCCTCATATGCACTCTGGCATATGGAATGAGTAGTATGCAAGATGCTATGAAACCTAGAGCTTGCAAGATCTTCCTGCAAGCTCCAGGTTGCAGGATCTTCCTTGCAGATAGCTGGGGTAGGCTGTCAGGAAATTTTGCTTTTCTGGTGTAAGGAATGCCATCTGGGATGCTGTGTCCATGCTTGCTCCCAGGAAAATAATCATTTGGGTGGGCACCTGCTTGGATTTCTTTTCGTTGATTGTGTACCCCAGGTAGGTTAGTAGGGGACTTTACAAAGGCAAGGTGATTGAGCAGCTTTTCCTGGCCGTCTGCCTGAATTAGACAGTTGTCCAAGTATGGGTACATCTGGATATTCCTTTGTCTGCAAAAGGCAATGGCCGGAGCCAGACGACATTTTGTGAAAACTCTGGGAGCAGTAGATAAGCCAAAAGGAAGCATAGACAACTGAAAGTGTTGAGATCCTGCCCTGAAACAGAAATATTTCCTGCATGATTCCCTAATAGGAATGTGGAGGTAGGCCTCTTAGATCTAGGGTGACTAGCCAAGCATCCTTGGAGAGCATGGGTAGCAGCTGATGGAGGGTGTGCATTTTGAATTTTGGTATCACCAGGAAGGTGTTTAGAATGGATAGATACAGGATGGGGTGCCAGGTGCCCTCTTTTCTGGGTACCAGAAAAAGTGTGGTTGGCCTCTCTGTTCTGCAGGGACATGCTTTACTGCCCTCAGAGAGCAAGGAAATGACTTGCTTTTGCGCCTCTGTCCACTGGTTTGGAAGTAGATCTGGGAACCCTTCTGGGGTAGGGTGTGGAAAGAAAATCTTTATCCCTGGGACACTATGTTGAGAACCCAGTGGTCGTTGGTAATGGTGGGCCCAGGTGCTTGCGTGAAAGGAGACTTTTCTTCCTAGGGGTAAGTGAAAGTGGGCAGAGGGAGGGGGTGGGGGAGGTGAGTCGTAAGTTCTTACCATAAGGGGGTGACAGAACTCACTGGTTTTGAAGTGGAGGTAGTCCACTGCTTAGACCTCTGCATTCTCTGTGGATGCTGTCTGGGGGGTCTGGGATGGACTGGTTTAGTGGGAGCAGGAAAGGACCACTGCTTGGTGGGACAATGCCTACTGAACTTGGGTGGCTGGACCTGTAAGAAATCCTTAACTGTCTACATAGAATTTGCTTTTTCTTCCATCTTTTTTAAGACCTCTTCTGCCTTATTGCCAAATAAGATGTCTTTGTGCAAGGGGGCATCCTACAATTTAGATTTGACATGGTCTGGCAAGGGCTGTTCCTTAAGCCATGCGTGCATGCTCATGACAGATACGGTGACTGCTGTCCTGCAAGAAGCTTCTAAGGCATCAAAAAGTACAGTTGTGTACACTTACCATAAATGTAGATGTTAGAGTGTATTCACTGCTGCAGTCATTACATTTGGTAATCTGCTGGCAGGTTGGCCTCAGTCGGCCTGAATTCCAAAGTCTTGGATCCTGCGTCAGTTGCTGTCTTCTCTTCCATGACGTCAGGTCGTTAACGGTATAAAACATGCAGCTGACGCCATTCTCTTTAGTTTTTCTTGCCCCCGATGTCAGGTGCCCCCAAAAAGGTAGCAATATTTTATATAGATATATAGATATATGTACATGCATCAATATAAACTTTACCTCCATCTACAAGCAAATACACCACATAGGTTGTAGAAGATAGAGAAGGAAAGATAAACTGTAGAATGACAGGGGGATGGCGGGAGGGTAACCTGGACTACAACAGTGAATACACTTGAACATCTACATTTAAGTGTACACAACTGTACTATGTTCTTCGTGTTTCACTGTTGCAGTCATTACATTTGGGTAGAATCCCAAAGCTATGGTTGGGAGGCAGGAGCTAAACAGCATTAGGAGCGGCTATAAGGCCCTGCAGCACTGCAGTGGCAAAGTCTGCCATGGACTTAGGAGTAGAGAGGTAAATGGTAATGCTTTGTAAAGGTGAGAACAGAACTCCAAGTAGCAGCCTCTAGAATGTCTTTGGTTGGTACTCCTCTGAGAAAGGCTGCCGAAGTAGCTGCAGCTCTGGTGGAATGAGACCCAATGCCCTTGGGCACAGGGTTACCATGGTGTAAGTAGCAGAAATGGATGCAGTGGCTTATCCATTTTGAAATTGTCTGCTTTGAGATAGCCTTTCCTCCTGATCCTGCAGCATATGACACTAGTAATTGCTCAGTTTTTCTAAGAGCTTTTGTCCTGCTCAAGTAGAATCTTAGCTGTCTGTGTACGTCCAAGGAATGCAGAATTCTCGCCCCTTTGTTCTGCGGATTTGGGTGAAAAGTTGGCAGATGAATCGTTTGGTTAAGAGCCACACTGGAAACCACCTTAGGCATATAAGTAGGATTTGTCCTCAGAGACACCCTGTCTGGGTAAAATATGCTAAAAGGTTCTACAGCCATGACGGCCTGTAGTTGTGAAACTCTTCTTGCTGAAGTAATTGCTAGTAGCAGAGCTGTCTTCCATGACAAGAATTTTATATCAGCGGTAGCGGCTGGTTCAAATGGAGGCAGGGTGAGCTTTTCCAACACATAATTGAGGTCCCATGCAGGTAATGGTGATCTTCTAGGAGGCCTTAGGTTTTTGGCTCCTCTAAGATACTGCTTTAAGTAAAGGATGAGAAAAGATCGGTGGCTCTGTATTATAATGAGCCGAAATGGCATAGGCATGGATTTTGATTGATGAGAAAGGTAGGCCTTTGTCAAGCATCTCAGTTAAGTATTGTAATATCTGAGGAATATGTGGTTCTGCTGTAACAGTTCCTTGTGCTAGATTCCACGTACAGAATCTCTTCCATTTGTCAGCATAAGATTTTCTAGTACTAGGCCTTCGGCTTCAAAAATGACATCCATCACAGCTTTACTGAGAGGTGTCGTTCGTATGATTACATGATTAGCCATTCTGCCAGGTTCAGAGTCCATAGCTGATTGTGCAGGATCAGATTGTTTTGCTGGGACAGTAATTGTGGTCTTTGAGGCAAGGTCCAAGCTGGGTATCGAGACAAGTTCCTTCGGATTGGGTACCAGTATTGGCAGGGCCAGTCCGGGGCAATTAATATCTTTGGCTTCTCTTGTCGGACTTTTAGGAGGACCTTGGGTAGAAGAGGCAGGGGAGGAAATGCGTAAACTGACAGGTTTTTCCAACTGAAGGATAGGGCGTCCACTTTCCATGCTAGTCTGTGATGAGTCCTTGTGCAGAATCTTTTCAATTGATTTTGAGGAGAGGCAAATAGGTCTATGTCTGGGCTCCCCCATTTCTCTGTTATCATGCTGAATACTTGTGGATTTAGTTTCCACTCATGAGGATCCATAAGGTTTCTGCTTAAATCGTCTGCCAGAGTGTTCTGTTTTCCTGGCAGGAATTGAGCTTGAAGATTTATTTGGTAGGTCAAAGCTGTGTCCCACAGTGCCATGGCTAATCTGCAAAGGGGGTATGAGTGCGTGCCCCCTTGCTTGTTTATATACCACATGACTGTGGTGTTGTCCATCTTTATCAATAGTTGTCCTAGATTAAGTACTTGAAGGCTGTTAGGGCATTTTGAACAGCTAGCATCTCTTTCTGGTTGATATGTAACTGCATTTGATTTGGTGCCCATATGCCCTGAATGCATCTTCCTGCCATGTGGGCCCCCCAGGCATAATCGGATGCGTCCGTTAAGGTTTGGCTGGCAGGGGGTAGAGTGAAGGGCCGTCCCATGTTTTGGTGACAGGCCTTTTGCCCACCATAGAAACTCCTGTTGCAGGCAGAGGATGAGAGGAATCATTGTTTTCAGACTGTGTGAATGTTGACTCCATAAACTTTTTAGGTACTATTGAAGTTTCCTCATATGCAGTCTTGCATATGGAATTAGTAGGATGCAGGATGCCATGAAGCCCAGAGCCTGCAGAATTTGTCTTGGAGAAGACTGGGTTTTTGTTGCCATCAGTTTGAAGTAAGTAGTCAGTTGCCTTTGTTTGTCTGGCATGAGGTAAGCCATCTGGGCAGTTGTATGCAAGCTTGCACCCAGGAATGTTATCTTTTGTGAGGGTACCAGTTGTGATTTCTTTTCGTTTATTGTGTACCCTAGGCATGCTAGAAGCCTTTTCACAAATGCCAGGTGTCGTAGAAGAGTGTCCTTGTTCTCTGCTTGAATGAGACAGTCATCAAAGTAAGGATATATTTGAATACTTTTGTCTGCAAAATGCAATTACTGGTGCCAGGCACTTTGTAAAGACCCTGGGAGCAGTAGATAAGCCAAAGGGCAGTGCAGAGAACTGGTAATGCATTAAGCCAGCCTTGAATCTGAGGTATGTTCTGCACGACTGTCTTATTGGGACATGCAGGTATGCCGCTTTTAAGTCTAAAAAGTCACCAGCCAAGCATTCTTGCCCAGCATGGGCAGAAGCTGTTGCAAAGTGAGCATTTTGAATTTTGGAATGTCCAGGTATGTGTTCAAAATTGATAAATCCAGTATTGGCTGCCAGGCCTTGTCCTTTCTGGGTACCAAGAACAGTCGAGTAAAAACCTTGTCCTTTTTCCTGTTCTGGTACTGTCTGAATGGCCCCCATATCCATGAGGGACGTAACATGTTTCTGTGCCTCTGTCCATTGCTTTTTTGGAAGGTCTGGCCAACCATTTGTCATTGGCAGAGTGTGGAAGTGGAATTTGTATCCCTGTGATACGATGTTCGGTACCCACCTGTCCTGGGTTATTAACTGCCAATATTGAGCAAAAAGTGCTAATTTTCCCCCTATGGGTGCTGCCAAAAGATAAGTGCTTGGTGTAGGCAGAGGGAAGTCATTGGGATTGCTTTCTGTAGGTTTGCGCTTTATCTCCTCCAGATTTGGAGGTGGATGCGCCCCATTGCTTTGACCTGTATGGAGTCTTGAGCCTGGTACCTGGAACCCTTATGGCATCTGGATTTGCCCCTTTGAGCTCTAACACAAGAAAAGACAAATTTTTTGCAGGCCAGTGTCTACTAAATCTAGGTGGCTGCACTTGTAAGAAATCTTTAACAGTTTGCATAGACTTAGCTTGGTCTTCCATTTTCTTTAAAACCTCTTCTGCCTTAATACCAAACAGAGAATCATGCTGTAAAGGTGCATCTAGCAATTTAGCTTTAACATGATCAGGCAAATTTTGTTCCTTTAACAAGGCATGCCTCCTAATCACAGCTCCAGTAACTGCGGCCCTGCAGGAGGCCTCTAAAGAATCAAAACCATATTGCAAAGTAAGCTTTTCCAACGTGTTCAGCTGCATGCAATAATTCCTGCAATTCCTTATTTTCTGCACATTCTGAAATCAACATCATTTTCTGTTTCAGCAATCCCATAACATGTTGTTGTTGGTACTTAAGCATATGAAATTGACAGTTTAAGGCCCTGATTGCCAAGGTTGCAGATGTATAAACATTTTTTCCCCATCTGTCCAGCGCCCTTGAATCTCTGTCGAAGGGGGTAGGGTTTTTTGCTGTTGAGGCCTTAACTCCCTTTGGACCCTGTGAAATCGTTTCAGGATCAGCAGCAGGGTTTCTAAATAAAAATTTATGAGAGTCAGGGACCCTGTAATACCTGTCAGGCTTACTGGGAGCCGGAGGCAAAGAGCCAAGGGTCAGGCTTGACTCCGAAAAAACATCATCCACAATGTCTAACACAGGGGGAATGGCTAAAGGTTTGTGCTGAGGGAGAAGGAGGAAATCCCTGAGCCTCTTTTTTGATTCTGAGAAGTCTTGACTCTCCCAGTGAAAATGCTCCCTCAAAGTATGCAAGGTTTCTCCAAATGAATAATCCTGAGGAGGAAATGCAGATGGAATAGACTCCTCAGCATCAGAATCCTCATAGGGAGGTATAGATAATTCCTGATCAGAGGAGGAATCAGAAGAAATAGAAACCTGATCTGAAGATTCATAGTCAGTGTCTTGCCTAGGCCTCTTACCTGGAGGGGGATGGGTACCCTTGATCAAGGTAATAAAGTCTTCAGCCATTTTGATCATCTGTTTTTTAGGCATAGAGGCCTGTGCACGTGGGCTCAGGCATCGTTTTTCTAGTTTTAGATGGTGTCTTTGCCTTTGGTTTTGCAACTTTCGGTTTGACATAAAAATGTTGAGGTC
The DNA here is from genome assembly GCF_019279795.1 of Protopterus annectens. NCBI lineage: Eukaryota > Metazoa > Chordata > Ceratodontiformes > Protopteridae > Protopterus > Protopterus annectens. The sequence goes on from NC_056748.1 coordinate 1,151,330,965, forward strand.
TGAATAAACCCTCAGTACCCGGTGCCTGCTCAGCAGCTCAGGACCCATCCGAGGGAGATACATCCGTCGGTCCAATACCTTGAGTATCTTGTGGCATGCCGGACTCCACATGGGTGTCTGTAGAGGCCTGCGACTCGAAGGTAGCAGGTATCAGGGGGCTGCAAAAGCGCCTCACTGAGTACAGGCAAACCGGCGACTGGCTTAGGAGAAGCTTCGTCATCGGTTTTGGATCTCAACTGCCTTTCTCTGTCCTTTTCTTTGCGTTTTTTTTTATGTACTCCGGTAGTCTGATTGTTATATGACATCTCTGGGTAGTTAAATATGTTTCCAAAATACTTAGATGCAAAAATATACAGATGCCTAATAGTGCGTTGGTTAAATATAGCACAAAACCGACAGCCAGGCACGTTGTGATCAGGGCCTAGATAAGGAATACAGTATAAATGGAAATCCTTATGAGGTATTTGCTTTCCACAAGTAATACAATTGTTAACTTTTTCTGACCGGTAAAAAGCAAGAAAAAATTTTCCCCAACAGGGTACTTAGCTTTATTGAAGACTTCGGTTCTGAAACTCAAACGCGAATATTTCAGTAGTCGGCCGACCGGCACTTGCAAAATGCTTCTGCTTCAGGCACTGCGCGGCAAGAAAGACTAAAGAAAACGGCGTCGGCTGCATGTTTTATACCCCTGATGACCTGACGTCATGGAAGAGAAGACAGCAACCGACGCAGGACCCAAGACTTTGGAATTCAGGCCGACTGAGGGCAACCTGCCAGCAGATTACCCTAATGTAAATGACTGCAACAGTGAAACACGAAGAACATCCACAGTGCAGGGTGTGTTTAGTTACTTGACTTGCAGAATGCATTACCTCTTGTAACTCTTAAGATTCTGCACAAGCAGGAAAGGAAGACGTTTTTTGTTTGTGGAGTTCTAGGGTATGTTGCTGAAATTTTAGCATATGGAACTGAAAATTTAGTGACCTGATAGCAAGAGTAGCTGAGGTGTATACTTTTTTGCCCCATCTGTCTAGTGCTCGAGAATCCCTATCTGAGGGGGTGGGACTCTTAGCAGAGGTTGCTTTAATCCCTTTAGGCCCTTGAGAAATTACCTCAGGGTCAGCAGTAGGATTTTTAAAACTAACTTGTGTGAATCAGGGACTCTATAGTACCGGTCTGGTTTTCTGGGTGCAGGAGGAAGGGTGTCAGGAGTCAAGCTGGATTCCAGGAAAACATCCTCCACAACATCCAGGACTGGAGGGGATGGCCAAGGGTCTGTACTGTGGATGATCTAAGAATTCCCTGAGTCTCTTTTTAGACTGAGGGTAGTCCTGAATCTCCCATTGGAAATGCTCCCTTAAGGTATGAAGGGTTTCCCTAAAGGAAAAATTCTCTGGGAGAGAGGCAGAAGGGATGGAATGCTCTCCATCAGAATCCTCATAAGTAGAGAGGGGTTACATGTCTTCATATTCAGATACATCAGAGTCGTCTGACTCTTGTTCAGACAAAACTACAGGGGAGAGATCGCTTTTCCTTTTGGAGGGGGTAGCGTGGCTTCCCCTGATCAGCATAAGGTCTTCCGCCATTTTAAGCATTTGAGATTGAGGCAAGGAAGCAGGTGCCTGAGGTTGGGTCATCGGTTTCTTGGGTGTGGTTCGTACCCTGGGCCTAAGAAACTCGGTCGTTTTAGAAAGAACAGCAGTCGCGAAAGAAGATGTCTGTTTGTGTCGAGAACCAGTAGTGCAAAGGACTTCCTCGGAAGCTGGTGCCTGCTCAACAGCTACGGACCCATCCAAGGTAGAGACGACTGCAGTATCCTTAGTCAAAGAAGAGTTTTGTGGCATACCGAACTCTGAAAGGGTCTCTGTAGCGGCCTGCTACTCCACAGAAGCGGGCATCAGGGGCTGCGAAAGCACCTCACTAAGGACCGGAGAACTGTCGACTAGCTTAACGGAAGTGTCGTTGGTAGGTTTGGACCTGTGCGATCTCTGTGTTTATCTTTACGTTTTTTAAAAAGATCTGCTGTCGGATGGCTTACTGAGGCCATATCAGAGTTCGATGACTATAAGCGAAAATATCTAGCTACAATAAGGGCCCGACGATGGATAGTTCTGGTATTGAACAAAGCACAGAAGCAACAGCGGGGGACGTCGTGGTCTGGACCTAAGAAAGTTACGCAATAAGAATGAAAGTCTCGGTGTGGTATTTGCTTTCCACAGGCGAGACAATTGTTAACTTTGTCTGACATCGGTTAGTGCAAGAAAAAAGGATCTCCAACAGGGTACATAGCTTTAGAAGACTTCAGCTTCAAATCGATAGACGAAACTCAGGTAGCAGCATTGCTTGTGCTTCAGGTTCCACGGCAAGAAATACTGATGTAATGGCGTCGGCTGTCTTACTTTATACTACTGACGACCTGACGTTAGGCCTGAAGCGACAGCAACCCATGCAGAAATACTAAGCCTCTGGTATTTGGGCCGGCCGAGGGCTACCCTGGCAGGGACAACCCAAATGTGATGACTACAACAAGTGAAACACGAAGAACATCTGATATGATCACTGCAAGCAGTAAAAAAAAAATAAAAAAATAGAAACTACTCAGATTTCAGATATACAAACATACATACACATGTGACCACCACTGGCTGTTTGTATGGAGACGCAAATGACATATGACAGACTGATGAAAAATATTCCAGGTTACTTCCATTTTTCTGAAGCTATGAAACTGCATCTATTGCATCATTTGAAAGTACTGCATGAAGCATCGCAATTATGTCCCCCCCCCAAATATTAACTTTACTAAGCATTTTCTAATGAAAGAAAGTTGCTTAACATTTTATTAAGCACCTCTCAGCCATGTGAAGTTCTAGTCTCACTCTACACCATAAAGTCTGCCACTGCCAGCCACCACAGAGCAGCAGCAAGAAGCTAAAAAACAGTTTTAATGCTGTTAAACACCTTGCTGTCACACACATACATATGTACATACACGTGTCAAAGGAAAGTATGTAACACCTTTTAAAGTCATTCATCAGAACAAACAGCTTCTTCCTGCTGTCTAACTGGTTGACCTAAATGTTTTATGGCTTTTCAAAGCTGTAAAACATTTCACATTCCTACACTTTTTTCCTGTAGCTGGTAGTACATGACAGTACAAAGAAATATTAAGAGATCTCTCCAGTCTCATGTCAAGATTCATCTCGAGCTTCACTCTGCTCTGCTCTTAAGGCGAATTTCTTGACAGCGCTCTTGAAAATGAAATAAATCTGTAATGAGTGGCCAGTCAGTCATAATCCTTTTTCCCATCTGTGAAACAAGCCCAGACTGGTGCATTAATTCTGTTTTTAAGGAAACATGAAAACATACAGATATATGTGTAGTACCTTCACAGATGGATTATTACCACATGTCTAGAGCTCTGTTTTGGTGACAACACCTCAGAGGTATGTGGTTTGTACAAAATTTAAATACACCGCAATTAACAGAATATTTCACTTTGACTATATAAAATCTTTATGAACCATGCAAAGACAATTTTACTGATAAAGCAAAGCCGGCCATATTAACAGTTAGCAGTATCAAGTCGTGCCTTACCTGGAGTACTCCAACTTGGGAAGAAGTAGGTAGATGATAATGCAGATAACAACAAACAAGTCAGCAGTGAGGAAGTAAATCAGAGCACTTGTTTTGATGTCACTTGCAGCTGCCAGGTCCACCACAGAAGCAATGGCACTCATTGTCCCACCCATTGCCTGACCTGTATAACAAAGAATGACAGTTAATTTGTCTTCTATTATCCAAGAATCAGGATTACATCTGTAAAAAAAATGGTGTGCATGTGGACAATACTAGCTGTACTATGGTGAACCTTCCCCGAGTTAAATATCACCTCCTTCAGTTAGATACACCTCATGATCACCACTGGTGCTGAGTGACCTTCTGTGCTCCACCCTTCTGAACTATTACTCAAATCAGAGTCAGCATTATACAACACAAGGCAGTTACGCGCCAATGGTTATTAAGGGGTGAAATGTTTTTGGATAAGGGTTTTAAGATAGGTGGATTCTTGGAAATGAATGGAAAATTTTACATTAACAAAATGGCCACACATTTTAAATAATAAATGCGGTTAGGCAAGTTAGTCTTGAAAAGATGCAGGGTTACTTAAACAAAAATGTGGATGACATGGTTAGAGAAAAAAAATTGCAGCAGCCTACCCTCTTGTTAGCCCCTAGCTTTTTCGAGGACTTTGTTGGCGGTGAAGTCAGACCTTTTACTTGACACCTATGAGCTTTGTTAAAGGGTCTGGGTACAGCAGAGAAAATCACATCTCACTCTTACTTCAGAGTTTCTGGTGGTGTAAGAGACTACCTTCTCTGTATGCACAAATTGTTTCAAAGACTTAGGTGCATCAAGGTTACAGTTTCCTTTTACCCGGTAACTATATCATTATCCACTAGCTAATCCACAGACTTTGCTGGAAACACTTTTTCCCTCCTTTAAACAACTTAATTACTGCTTCAGATATGTCTACTTTTCTTTCTTCTGCTGGAACTGCTATCCAATTTGTGTTGACAGATAAAGTCAAAATGACAAGAAAAAAAGAAGTTATGTACTCACCAGAACATTCCATGTTTGTTGTCCATCTCGCCATTCATTTCTTACCCGGATGGGTTCAGAGCCAATCTTTGGCTCCGACTCGGCCGAATACACCCACTGGAAGTCTCAAACTTGGTTTGTGGCAAGGTAGGCATCCCATGATGCAGTGGTGCAATTCCCCAGATCTTGTTTGCTGCTAACAGTAATAAAGGACTAATATAATGGTATGACACCAGGTCAAGGAAGTCAAAGGAAGTCAAAGGAGGTCATGTACAAGAGGAAAAGTCTCCACCAGGTCCTCTAGGAATCCTTGAATGGGGGAAGGTGGGGGAGGGTCGTAAGAATGAATGGTGAGATGGACAACAAACATGGAACATTATGGGGAGTACATAACTTCTTTATGTTATGTTGTCCTATCTCGCCTTCCTTCTTACTTGGATGAGACTGCGTCCCTAGCCTCTTTTTCCTGGGTGGCTCACAGGAGTACACCTTTGAGCACAGTAAAACCAAAGGAGGCCCTGTCCCTGGAGGCCAAATCAACTTTGTAAGGAGTGATTAATGTGTGAGGATTAGCCCACGTACCAGCACAAATACTGTCTATAGACATTCTGGCTTGGAAAGCAGAGGATGTTGCTAATGCTCTGGTTGAGTGACCTCCAATTCTGAATGGTAAATTTCTATTATTGGAGGTGTATATAAAGGTGATGCAACTTTAAAGCCAATTTGAAAGGGTGACTTTAGGCACTGGCATACCCTTTTTTGCCTCAGAGAAAGAGATGAATAATTTGTCAGAGTTCCTGAAATCTTTAGTTCTATGCAAATAGAATCGGAGATGTCTATGCACATCCAATTGGTGGAGTTTATACTCTGTTGCTATGATTGTTGTTGCTATTATTGTTGCTATGATTGGGAAAAAACACCAGAAGCTCAACAAATTGATTTATATTAGATTGAGAGCAAACCTTAGGTATAAAGGACGAGTTAGTTCGTAGCGATACCCTATCTTTATGGAAAATCAGATATGGTGGTCTGATTGACAGTACTTGTAACTCTGACTCTTCTAGCAGATGTTACAGCTACTAGAAGGATGGTCTTTCCAGGAAAGAAATTTGAGGTCACAAGATGAAGAGGGCTAGAATGGTGGCAATGTTAGTTAGACAGGACAAAATTTAAATCCCAAGGAGAGAGTGGTTATTTAAAAGGAGGTCTCAATAAGGAAGTGCCTTTTAAAAATGCTTTACACAACCTCTGTGACATTAGGTTAGGAAGGAGTATACTCACCAATGTGGAAATTCGAGATTGCAGCCAGCTGAACAGTCACTGCAGCAGAGCCTTGCTGGAAGAGCTCTGCAAGAAATTCTAAAATCGATTGAATTGGAGCAGAAAATGGGTCAACGTTTCTAGTTTGTGCCCAGTGGGAGAACCTCTTCCATTTGCTAGTATATAGTTTTCTAGTAGAATCTTTATGAGAGGATATCAATATGTGTTTGACTGCTGGAGTGAAGTTTTGAAGCCTGACTAAGCTGGGAAGTGGGGCAGCCATGTTGTCAAGTTGAGGGTGTGGAAAGAAGGATGAAGTGTTCCTGACATATATGTGTTAGAAGGTCTGGAATTGGGTCCAGAACCCACAGCTTCTCCTGCAGATGAGGCCAGAAGGGGAACCATATCTGATGACGCCAATATGGAGCTATTAGAATTAGCCTGCTTCCCAACGATTTTGCTTTCTGAATGACTTTGGGTAGGAGGGGAAAAGTACAGTTGTGTACACTTATCATAAATATAGATGTTCGAGTGTATTCACTGTTGCAGTCATTACATTTGGGTAATCCTGCTGGCAGGTTGCCCTCAGTCGGCCTGAATTCCAAAGTCGTGGGTCCTGCATCGGCTGCTGTCGCCCCTTCCTTGACACCAGGTCGTCAGGAGTATAAAAGCAGCAGCCGACGCCATTTTCTTCAGTTTTTCTTGCCCCAGATGTCAGGTGCCCCCTAAAAGGGTAGCCAATATATATATGAATACATACACCAATATAAACGTAACCTTCATCTACAAGCAAATACACCACATAGGTTGCATAAATCAGAGAAGGAAAGAAAAGTTCCAGCAGAAAAAAGGGGGATGGAGGGTGGGTAACCTGGACTGCAACAGTGAATACACTCTAACATCTACATTTATGGTAAGTGTACACAACTGTACTATGTTCTTCGTGTTTCACTGTTGCAGTCATTACATTTGGGTAGAGTCCCCAAAGCTAAGGTTGGGAGGCTGGAGCTAAACAGCATTAGGAGTGGCTATGAGGCCCTGCAGAACTGCAGTGGCAAAGCCTGCCCTGGATTTAGAGTAGAGTGGTAAGTGATGGTGCTTTGTGAAGGTGTGCACTGAACTCCAGGTAGCAGCCTCTAAAATGTCCTTGGTAGGTATTCCCCTGAGAAAGGCTGCTGAAGTGGCTGCGGTTTTGGCTGAATGTGGCCTAATGCCCTTAGGCACTGGCTTGCCATGGTGTAAATAGCAGAAACGAATGCAGTGGCCTATCCACTTTGAAATCGTATGCTTTGAGACAGCCTTTCCTTGTTATCCTGCAGTATATGCCACTAGTAACTGCTCTGGTCTTCCTGAAAAAGTACAGTTGTGTACACTTACCATAAATGTAGATGTTCGAGTGTATTCACTGTTGCAGTCATTACAATTGGGTTATCCTGCTGGCAGGCTACCCTCAGTCGGCCTGAATTCCAAAGTCTAGGTCCGGCGTCGGTTGCTGTCGCCTCTTCCCTGATGTCAGTGCACCAGGGGTATAAAAGATGCAGCAGACGCCATTTTCTTCAGTTATTCTTGCCCCAGATGTCAGGTGCCCCAAAAGGGTAGGCTAAAAATACGTCAATAAAACATGCACGCACCAAAGTATATATTTTGCCTTCATCTACAAGCAAATACACCACATAGGATGTATAGAATAGAGAAGTACAGATACGTTCCAGCAAAGAAATGGGGGATGGCAGGTGGATAACCTGGACTGCAACAGTGAATTCACTCTAATATCTACATTTATGGTAAGTTTACACAACTGTACTATGTTCTTCGTGTTTCACTGTTGCAGTCATTACAATTGGGTTGAATCCCAAAGCTAAGGTTGGGAGGCTGGAGCTAAATAGCATTAGGGGCGGCTATTAGGCCCTGCAGAACTGCAGTGGCAAAGGCTGCCCTGGATTTAGAGTAGAGTGGTAAGTGATGGTGCTTTGTGAAAGTGTGCACTGAACTCCAAGTAGCAGCCTCTAAAATGTCTTTGGTTGGTACTCCCCTGAGAAAGGCTGCTGCTCTGGTTGAATGTGGCCTAATGCCCTTAGGTACTGGCTTGCCATGTTGATAATAGCAGAAACGAATGCAGTGGCCTATCCACTTTGAGATAGCCTTCCCTTGTGATCCTGCAACATATGCCACTAGTAGTTGCTCTGTCTTTCTGAAGGCTTTGGTTCTGCTCAAGTAGAAGTGTAGCTGTCTGTGTATGTCCAAAGAATGCAGAATTCTCTCCCCCTTATTCTGTGGGTTTAGATAAAAGGTAGGCAGATGAATAGTTTGGTAAAGGGACACACTGGACACTACCTTAGGCATAAATGTTGGGTTTGTCCTCGGAGAAACCCTGTCTGAGTGCCTGTAGCTCTGAGACTCGTCTGCCAGAAGTTATTGCTAGGAGCAGAGCTGTTTTCCAAGATAAAAACTTTATATCAGCTGCAGCAGCTGGCTCGAAAGGAGGCAGAGTGAGTTTTTCCAAAACATAATTGAGGTCCCATGCAGGTATTGGTGATCTCCTTGGAGGCCTTAGATTTTTGGCCCCTCTGAGGTACTGCCTTAACAAAGGATGAGAAAAGATTGGTGGCTCTGTATTGTAATGAGCCGAAATGGCAGAGGCATGAATTTTTATAGATGAAAAAGATAGGCCTTTGTCCAGCTTCTCAGTCAAGTATTGCAAAATCTGAGGAATGTTTGGTACAGCTGTGTCAATTCCTTGTGCCGGGTTCCAAGCACAGAATCTCTTCCATTTTCCAGCATAGGATTTTCTAGTACTAGGCCTCCTGGCCTCCAAAATGACATCCATCATCGCTTTAGTGAGAGGTGTGTTTTGTATGACTACATTATCCGCCATGCTGCCAGGTTTAAGGTCTTGAGTTGGCTGTGCAGGATCGGATTGTTCTGCTGGGACAGTAGATGAGGTACTTGAGGTAAGGTCCAGGCTGGGCATCGAGAAAAGTTCCTTAAGATTGGATACCAGTACTGGCATGGCCAGTCTGGGGCCATCAGTATCATTTTTGGCTTCTCCTGTCTGACCTTTAGGAGTACCTTGGGGAGGAGAGGCAGAGGAGGAAAGGCATATACGGTTAAGTTTTTCCAGCTGAAAGACAGGGCATCCACTTTCCATGCTTGTCTGTGATAAGTCCTTGTGCAGAATCTCTTTAGGTGGCAGTTGTGAGGGGAGGCAAATAGATCTATGTCCGGGCATCCCCATTTCCTTGTTATCATGCTGAAGACTTGTGGATCCAATTTCCACTCGTGGGGATCCATGAGGTTTCTGCTTAGTTCGTCTGCCAGAGTATTTATCTTTCCTGGCAGGAACTGTGCCTGCAGATGTACTTGTTAATTCAATGCTGTGTCCCACAAAGTCATGGTTAGTCTGCAAAGGGGGTAAGAATGTGTGCCCTCCTGCTTGTTTATATACCACATGACCGTAGTGTTGTCTGTCTTTATCAGTAGTTGTCCCGGATGAAGTAGTTCCTTGAAGGCTGTCAGGCCATTTTGAACAGCTAGCATCTCCTTTTGATTGATATGTAGATGCATTTGGTTCGAGGACCATGTGCCCTGAATGCATCTCCCTGCCATGTGGGCCCCCCAGGCATAATCTTAAGCATCCAATATTAGTGTCTGCCTGGCTGGGGGTAATGTGAGTGGCTGTCCCTTGTTCTGGTGACAAGCCTTTGCCCACCATCGAAACTCCTGTTGCAGGCAGGGAATGAGAGTAATCATTGTTTCCAGGCTGTGGCAATGTTGAGTCCAAACACTTTTTAGGTATCATTGAAGTTTCCTCATATGCAGTCTTGCATATGAAATTAGTTGGATGCAGGATGCCATGAAGCCCAAAGCCTGCAGAATTTTACTTGCAGATAACTGGGCCTTTGTTGCCAACATTTTGAAATAGGTAGTCAGTTGCCTTTGTTTGTCTGGCGTGAGATAAGCCATCTGGGCAGTTGTATTTAAGCTTGCACCCAGGAATATTATCTCTTGAGAGGGTACTAGTTTTGATTTATTTTCGTTGACTGTGTACCCTAGGCAAATTAGTAACCTTTTTACAAACGCCAGGTGCTTTAGAAGAATGTCCTTGCTCTCTGTTAGAAGTCTTTTCACAAACGCCAGACGATGTAGAAGAATGTCCCTGTTCTCTGCTTGAATTAGACAGTCGTCCAAGTAAGGATATATTTTTATTCCTCTGTCTACAGAATGCAATTACTGGTGCCAGGCACTTTGTAAAGACCCTGGGCACAGTAGATAAGCCAAAGGGCAGTGCAGAGAATTGATAATGCATTGAACCTGTAATGAAGCGGAGGCATCTTCTGCAATTTTGTCTGATAGGGACATGCAGGTATGCCTCCTTGAGGTCCAAAGTGACTAGCCAAGCATTCTTGCCCAGCATGGGAAGAAGCTGCTGTAGTGTTAGCATCTTGAATTTTGGTACTTGCAGATAGATGTTCAGAAATGAAAGATCCAGAATGGGTCTCCATGCTTTGTCCTTTCTTGGAACTAGGAAGAGTCTTGAGTAAAATCCTTGTCCCTGTTGCCAGGAGAGATTTGCTTGGTAGTTTGAGGATAGAGTCATTGTGTCTGCCTTCTTCTAGCTTGGGGCCTGTCTTCTCCTCCTTTCTAGGTAGTAGATTACCATTGGCGAGGTTTGTAAGGGCCCTGTGACTGACCTCTGCCCCTTGGGTATCTGTATTTGCCCCTCTGTGATCTGTCTGAAGCTGGAAAGGACCAATTTTTTGTTGGCCAATTTCTGCTGAAGCGAGGGGGTTGTACCTGCAAGACATCCTTGACCGTTTGCATAGATTTAGCCTTATCCTCCATTTTCTTTAAAACCACTTCTGCTTTGACACCAAATACATCCTGTTGTAAAGGTGCATCTAATAATTTTGCTTTAACGTGGTCAGGGAGGGTTTGCTCTTTTAACAAAGCATGTCTACGAATGACTGAGCCAGTAACAGCTGCTCTACAGGAAGCTTCCAGTGAATCAAATCCGCATTGTAAAGTATGCTTGCCCACCTGTTCAGTTGCATGCAACAGATCCTACATTTCCTTGAATTCAGGCTGTTCTGAGTGTGTGCTCATTTTTTGTTTTAACTGAGACATCAGGAATTGTTGATATTTCAACATGTGAAACTGGCAATTTAATGCTCTCATAGCCAGAGTTGCAGAGGTGTACATTTTCTTTCCCCATCTATCTAGGGCTCTGGAATCTCTTTCAGAGGGCACAGGATTTTTAGCCATAGAAGCCTTTGCTCCCTTAGGACCCTGGGATATGGTTTCTGGGTCAGCTATAGGGCTCTTATAGAGGAATTTGTGTGAGTCAGGTACAATGTAGTATCTGTCTGGTTTGGCTGGAGCAGGAGGTAGAGAGTCTGGATTTAAACTAGACTCCAAGAAAACATGATCCACAATATCTAAAACAGGAGGGACAGCAAGAGGTCTGTGTTGGGGTAATAAAGGGAACTCTCGGAGTTTTCTTAGAATCTGAGTAATCCTGGCCTTCCCAGTGGAAATGTTCCCTCATGGTATGTAATGTTTCCCCAAAGGAGTAGTCTTCAGGGGGAGATGCTGAGGGAATAGTGTCTTCAGCATCAGAATCCTCATAAGGTGGAAAAGTGTAATCCTGTTCCTCAGAAGAATCTGAGGAGAGAGAAACCTGGTCAGAGGATGCATAATCCTCCTCTTGTTGGTCTTTTATCAGGAGGGGGATGGGAACCCCCTGATAAGGGAAATTAAATCTTCAGCCATCTTAAGCATCTGTTTCTTAGGCATGGGGCCTTGACCTGTAGACTGATGAACAGTTTTCTTGGGTTTTAAAGGAGTTTTAAGCTTAGCATAAGATGCAATGGTGAGTGTAGTCTGTCTGAAGACACCTTCTGCAACCGAAGGTGTTTCCTCGGCGCCGGTGTCTAAATCTGATCCGGTGTCGGTAGATGGCTGCGTCGGTCTAATAGACTCCGCTTGGGAGTTGGCAGCTGTCTGGGGTTCCAGCTCTGCGGTCGTCAGGGGCTGCGTAAGCGCCTCACTGAAAACCGGAGAACCAGCGACAGGCCCAGTTGAGGCCTCGGGGTCTGGCTTATTCCTAGGCTGCCTGTCCTTATCCTTGCGTTTTTTATGAGTTGCGGTCGTCGGCTGCTCCAACGGCATGATATAATTGAATTTCCTACCAAAGTAATGCCGTGCGAAGTCAAAACGGCATTTGATAGTGCGTTTATTAAACCTAGCGAAAACCGACAACCTGTGACGTCGTGGTCTGGGCCTAGGCAAGGAATACAATAGGAATGGAAGTCCTTATGAGGTATTTGCTTCCCACAAGAAATGCAATTGTTAACTTTTTCTGACATCGGACTGAGGCAAGAAAATGTTCCCCAACGGGGTACTTAGCTTTATTGAAGACTTCGGACTGAAATTGAAATCGAAAATCTCAGGTGTCGGCCGACCGGCACTTGCGAACTGCTTCTGCTTCGGGCACCGTGCGGCAAGAAAGACTGAAGAAAATGGCGTTGGATGCCTCTTATCTACCCCTGGCGCACCGACTTCAGGGAAGAAGCGACAGCAACCGACGCCGGACCAAGACTTTGGAATTCGGGCCAACTGCGGGACCGCCTGACGGCAGGATAACCCAAGTGTGATGACTGCAGCAGGGTAACACTATGAACATCTTCTAATTACAGAACCCGTAACTGCGGCCCTGCAGGAGGCCTCCAAAGAATCAAAACCACATTGCAAAGTATGCTTTCCAACTTGTTCAGCTGCATGCAATAAATCCTGCATTTCCTTGTTTTCTACACATTCAGAGTTTAACAACATTTTCTGTTTAAGCAATGCCATGACATGTTGCTGATATTTGAGCATATGAAACTGACAGTTTAAGGCCCTTATAGCCAAGGTAGCAGATGTGTAAACCTTTTTGCCCCATCTATCCAGTGCCCTAGAATTCCTGTCAGAGGGGGTAGGGTTTTTTGCAGTGGAAGCCTTAACGCCTTTGGGACCCTGTGAAATAGTTTCTAGGTCTGCAGCAGGGTTTTTAAAAAGGAATTTATGAGAGTCAGGAACCCTGTAATGTCTGTCAGGCTTAACAGGAGCTGGAGGTAAGGAGTCAGGGGTCAGACTAGACTCCGAAAACACATCATCTACAATATCTAATAGGTAGAATGGCTAGAGGCATGTGTTGAGGTAGTAAAAAGAAATCCCTGAGCCTCTTTTTAGATTCTGAAAAATCTTGGCTCTCCCAGTGGAAATGCTCCCTCATGGTATGCAAGGTTTCCCCAAAAGAACAGTCCTCTGGAGGAGAAGCTGAAGGTATAGATTCTTCAGCATCAGAATCCTCATAGGGGGGAAGAGAATATTCCTGATCAGAAGAGGAATCAGAAGAAATAGAAACCTGATCTGAAGATTGATAGTCAGTCTCTTGCCTAGGCCTCTTATCAGGAGGGGGATGGGAACCCCTGATCAAGGTAATCAAGTCTTCCGCCATTTTGAGCATCTGTTTTTTGGGCATAGAGGCCTGTCCACGTGGCTCTTGAGTTTGTTTCTTTGCTTTAGAAGGTGCTTTAGTCTTTGCCTTTGAAGATGAAGTGGGTTTAATGTAAAGATGCTTAGGTCCGAATACACCCTCATAAGCCGGTGTCTGCTCAGCAGCTACGGACCCACATGAGGGAATAGGGTCCGAGGCTCCAATACCTTGAGTTTCCAGCGGCATAGCTGACTCCACGTGGGAGTCAGTAGTGGCCTGCGACTCTAAAGTAGCGGGCGTCAGGGGCTGCGAAAGCGCCTCACTGAGAACTGGCGACTGGTTTAAGAGTAGCTTCATCGTCGGTTTTGGACCTCGGTTGTTTATCTCTCTCCTTCTCTTTGCATTTTTTGTGAACTCCGGTAGTCGGATGGCTATCCAACGACATTTCTGGATAATTAAACCGGCGTCCAAAATAGTTTAAAGCAAAATAATACTGACTCTAATATGTTGTGATCAGGGCCTAGGCAAGGAATACAGTAAGAATGAAAGTCCTTATGAGGTATTCGCTTTCCACAAGAAATACAATTGTTAACTTTTTCTGACATTGGTCTGGAGCAAGAAAAAAATTTTCCCAATGGGGTACTTAGCTTTATTGAAGATTTCGGGTCTGAAACCCGAACACGAAAATCTCAGGAGTCGGCCGACCAGCACTTGCGAACTGCTTCTGCTTCGGGCACCGCGCGGCAAGAAAGACTGAAGAAAATGGCGTCGGCTGCTTCTTTTATACCCCTGACGTCAGGGAAGGGGCGACAGCACCCAACACAGGACCCAAGATTTTGGAATTCAGGCCAACTGAGGGCAACCTGCCAGCAGGATTACCCAAATGTAATGACTGCAACAGTGAAACACGAAGAACATCAGGGGGAAAGGCATAAAGAAGTCCCGTGGGCCAACAGTGAACAAGTGTGTCTCTCGGCGTCTCCCCCGGGGGGGGGGGGTTAGGGCAAAGTAGTTGCTGCATTTGGTATTTATGGGAGTGGCAGAGAGGCTGCAGCAAGTCTGGCTCCATTTCCAGAAAATATGTTCCACTATGCTCTGGTTTAGAGAGCACTCGTGAGGCATCAATATTGCCCTGCTTAGCTTATCTGTTATCACGTTGAATTTCCCAGGATGTGCATTGATACTAGAAAGCGCTGGGAAGAGATTACCCATTGCCAAACTCTCAGAGCCTCGCAACAAAGTGGATATGACCTGGTTCCACCTTGTTTGTTTATGTACCATACCACAGACATATTGTCTGATTGTATTGCAATTGTCCCTAATGGAAGAAAGTCTTGAGTGCCTGCAACACTAGAAGCACTGCTCTCATTGCTAGAACACTGATATGCAAATGGGACTCATGTTCCTGCCATGTGCTTGGACTGTCCTTCCCAGATAATGCCCTCCCACCCTATCTGGGATGCGTCCGTGGTTACTGTAGCAACAGGGAGCTGTGGTATAAAGGGTCTGCCGATAGTCATGTGATTGGATTGAATCCACCAATTTAAGTCTCTCTCGCATGATTCTGTTATTCTGATAAGATGGGCCATGGTAAGTTCTTGTAGTGACCACTGAGAAAACAGGAGCCACTGAAGGATTCTCATATGCATCCTGGCCAGATGAACTAGAGTTATGGTTGAAGCCATGGTTCCTAGAAGTTTTAGAACTAACTTTGCCTTGACTTTGTCCTTGGGAAGAAGGTGGAGTATTTGCTGTCTGAGGGCAGAAATTCTGTCGGGCGGAAGATGTGCCACCACTGAAACTATGTCTAGGTTTGCGCCTTTGAAAGTAATATGTTGACAAGGCAACAAGGCAGATTTTTGCAAACTGACTGTTATGCCTAACTGAGCACATGTTTCCAGTGTGCCATCCCTGGCTTCTTGCAGTAGATGCTTGGTGGTGGCAGTTAGGAGCCAATCATCCAGATATGGAAACACTTGGAATCCCAGACGTCTCAAGTGAGCCATTACTACTGCCATGCATTTGGTGAACACTATGGGGGCTGTAGTGAGACCAAAGGGTAGAGCTTGGAACTGATAATGACTGGCTCCCAGCCAGAAGAATAAATGACTCCTTGATGCTCTGTCCATTTTTATGTGGTAGTTTGCATCTTGCAGGTCTATTGAGCACATCCAATTGTCTCTCCCTAAAAAGGCAAGTATTGACTGCAGTGTCACCATTCTGAACTTGGACTTTTTGATAGATTTGTTTATCTTGCTGAGATCCAATATAGGTCTCCAGTCCCCTGTTCTTTTTGGCACTAAAAAGAATCTTGACTAAGTTCCGAATCCTATTTGGTCTGAGGGGACTTCTTGGATGACTCCTGTCTAGCAACTTTTGTATTTCTATAGTTGCTTGCTCCCTTAGACTGGGTGGAACATCTGGGATTGTTCTGAAATGTGGAAGAGGATGAGCAAAGGGAATGGAATAGCCTCTGGATATTATGCTTTGTACCCATTTGTCTTATATGATACTTTGCCAGGCTTCTGGTTACAAAGATAAACGTCCCCCAACTGCCTCCAGAGTAGAGCAGGCGGGCCTACTTTCAGGAGCACTGGAAGGGATGTCCACAAAAGGAATCACGGTCACCCTGGTTTTGTGGACCCCCTCTGCCTCTAGGATGACATCTACCATTGCTGCCTCCCCCTCTGCCCCTGGGGAAGGAGTCAACTTGTATGTCTAGGAAAGCTCCCTGGGATCTTTTGAACCACATTTTCCCACTCTTCTGACCTTTGGGGTAAGGTCTTGAAGGTACAGAAAAACGAACTCCAACGTCAGCAGAGAGTTTCCCTTCCTGCTCGCATCTGGTGAGTGTGTCTAACTTTAGGTCCAAAAAGTGAGGAACCATCAAAAGGGGCATTGGTAAAGGTAGACTTGAAAGGTTCCACAAAATTACACAAATGCATCCAAGAGTGTGTCTCCTCAGGGAAACTCCTGAACCCACTGTCCTACTCGCTCCATCCGCAGCATATATCAGTCTCCTGGAGGAGTTAATAATGGAATTTAAGGTAGCCAACTGGGAGTTGACCTTTTCTGGCATCCTCGCAGTCAAAGAACCTTGTAGAGTACCTCCTAATCCCTTCAGGAGATCTCTTTGTAGCCTTGTAAAATGTGTAAGGTAGTTCAGCGATCTGAGTGTAAAAGTCGCTTACGAAAATACATGCTTCCCATATGTCAATCGTATAAGAATCTTTGTTCGGAGGATAGACAGATGAGAATGTCTCATAGTTCCTTCGTAGTGGCTGCTGCCACCACCATAGCATCGACAGGCACATCTTTAGTAAGGAATTCTTTTCCTGTGGGGGCTGATAAAAACTTGTTTGGCCTCCGAGGGACTGGTTCCATAGTGTCAGGTGACTCCCACGCCTTTTGACTGACTCGATTAGCTCATCAAAAGGCGGAGACACCCAGGAGGCTGAAGGTTGATATCCAAAAGCCTTCAGGTACACAGACTCCTCATCAGAAGGGGTGATGGTGTTCCAGCCACCTCTCTATTTTAGGATCTCAAGGAGATCTGCAAAGGAGATATCCTCAGAGGACAACTGTGAGGACCCTTCTGACTCCTCGTGGTCAGTGTCTGAGGTGACAGACTCATCAGGGGAGTCTATATGCTTCCTCTTGCACAGGATATTTTGGGGAGGTCTCCGTAGAGTAGGGTTCACCCAATGGGGATTTCTGAGGCTCTGAATCTTTGCTGTCCTGTGGATGGAGTGGTGCCGAGACAGTAGCTGGTGCTTTGGGGGGAACAAATGCCAGTATCCTTGTGTAGAGCTGTAGAGGGAGACAGCACACTCATCAGTTCAAAAGCAGAACCCACTGGTTCTGAGGATACCTCCGGTTCAGAAGAAACAGGGGACACTCCCGGCTTCAGGGAGACTGGCTCCATAGCTGATGTAGGAGACGAGCTCATCCTAGCCAGCGGGCCGAGGGGAAGACTCGGAACCGAAGAAACTCGGGGCCGAGTGGAGTACTTTGGCTCCCAGACACCGCGGATGGCACAGAGTGTCGGAGCAGAATCTCCAAAGGAGGTCCCAGAACCAATGGGTCTACAGCAAATGTTACTTGGCACTCAGGCTCTGAAGATCCAGCTTGGCTCGGAGGAGGACTGACAATGGATGTAAGAGTCTTAGAAATCTCCAAAACCTGTTTGGTCAGAGCAGAGAACAACTTTGCCGGCAACTTCAATAGTCTGCTCACCACCCACTCCATGTCATCATCAGATAGACTCCTAGAGGACCTGGAGGATAGAGTTGGTGAACAAGATCTCTCCAGAATGGGTGAGCTCAAAAGTAGGGAAGACCGATTGAATTTTGATGGACCGGCTCCGAGACAGGGTTTCTTTCGGTTCCCAAAGACCTTGGAGCTGAAGAACCAGGTTAATCAATAATAATTATCTCTGTCAGTTCCAAAGCCTGTGGAGCCAAGGAGGTTGATGGTTGAGAAAATTTTTGACAATTTTTCAGGAGCCTCTGACTGAGCTAAGAGATGGGAGATGGCCTTTTGGTTGGTTTCTCCCTCCTGGAAGAAGAGGAGGATGAAGAATAAGCACTCTGCACAGCTTCGTCAAAGGTCGGTTTCAAGAGTCCTTTGACAATCAATTTATTTTTCCACTCCTGCAACATACGGGTGCTAAAGGAGTGGCAGAAAGTGCAATTTTCCTGGAGATGAATAGCTCCTAAACCATAAACGCAAATGCTATGTCCATCTGTAATAGACATTTTTTGGGGCGCATTTTTGGCAGTTCTTAAAGCCCAAAGGCTTATGTTCTTTTTCCCTCGTCTCTTTGGACATGTTAGGGAAGTAAAAGGTCCCATAACAATTATAAACACTGAGTAAAAGTCGCACAGAATAACCACTTCTAGAAAAAATATTAACACGCTAATTTAACACACACAGCACATCTAGTGAATATAAATGGAAATAGCTTTGCTCTAACTAAAATGAGCACTAGGACCTATAATTTAAAAGGACCTAGTAAACTATAGTAAAAGGACAGACAGAATATACTAATACTACTAGCCCTCTAACTAAAATGGGCAATTAGCTCTCTGACTTAAACGAGCTAATGAACTAACCAATTAAGTAATGAAGTGACTAGAAATACACACAAGCTAATAAGCATTTTAAGTGCACGACTACAAAAGAAACTACGGGATACATATGTATAGGCCTGCGAAAAATGATGGCCAAGAAGTAGAACGCAACAGAGGAAAAAAAGAGCTAAACTTAAGCTAAACACTAAAACTAATCTTCAAAAATGGCACAGCACTCAGTAAACTAACTAATCTCTAATTTCTAAATACTTTAAAATTCTAAAAGGCAAAGACAAAAAAACTTGGCCTTGGCCAAGAAGAAAACATCTAACCTTGCAGAGAGGCAAACAAGATCTGGGGAATTGCACCACTGCATGATGGGATACCTACATTGCCACAAGCCAAGTTTGAGACTTCCAGCTGGTGTATTCAGCCAAGTTGGAGCAGAGGACAGACTCCGAACCTATCCAAGTAAGAATGAAGGAGAGATAGGACAACAAAATATCAATACTTACATATTCAAAATGCAATGAAGTAATGCTTCTAACAACTTAAAAATCAATGAGATTTGACAAATGCTGCTTAAACAATTCTGTACAACAGATATATTTTAAAATATCTGCCTCAGTAACAGAAGACTATCCCAGAACAAGCCCACAAAATACAGTTCTATATATTCTATATTTCTATAGTCTAAACAATCCACCCAGCTGTTACAACAAGCAAAATTCAAGTGCTCGATTTTTCTTCTTTACCCAGCCTATACAAAGCTTTAACAGTAGGTAACATTAATCCCAGCCCTGATCCACACGATACAGCCACCCCTACATTTCTCTGCAATAATATTCCTTCCAAGAATTTGACTAATAAAACAACCATCCTTCACCAATTAGCCCAACAGCTTCACTCCAGGCCACAAATAGCTTTAGAATTTACCACTCTATATCCCAAAGTTTAAATAATACATGGGTTATTCCGGAGGACTGAATGCAGTAAAATAACCCTGACATTTAAGGAATCTCAAAAACCTTGTTAAAGCCAAACCTCCACCTATCATATTACTTATATTCTAGCTTCAATCTATCCCAGAACAAGCATGGATTAAAAATAGACCTTCTGTTTCTAATAAAATAAACTATCCGACTAAAGAGCTTTTAAGTTTGATATTAAGTGCAAATAAACTACAGATCTCTCCTGACTAGCTGCATTTTACAACCTATACTCACCTAGAGATTTGCATAGCAATGGCCTATATACTCCCTTATCCAGTTTCAAGCTAATGAAAGATGCAGCTTAGGAAATATGAAACCTATCTCTCAAGAACAAGCTGATTACAATGGCAGACTTCAGGTTAAAACCCAAACTATATCCACCTGCCCTTTGCCATATGTCACTATCCAAATTACACAAACACCTTTCCAACCTTTAAACTTATCGCTACCTGCAGGCAGAGTACCACAACAGTTTAAGAACGCTAATTATTCTTATATCTAAGATCTTGAGTCAGCTGACATCACAAGATTCCTATCCCATTTCAACTTATGCTCTCTTACAATAAGATTAAAAAAATGTACATATATATATATATAGATATAGATATATATATATATATATATATATATATAGATATAGCTATAGATATAGATATAAAACAAATAAATATATATTGTCTGCTGACTGGTACAAAAATGCATTCTGGACAGGCCATAACTTTTGCAGCTCTACATATGGCTACTGGCAAGATTACTCCAATATGAAACAGGATGCCTTACAACAAGTACTTTATTTGATATTTTGGATGTGGTGAACATAAAGTTTAGTTTTACTAAACATTAACAAATGCAGAAGACGTTGTGGAATGCTTTCTTGACAAATGTCTCTCAAACATAAAATAAGTTTATTATGGGTGGACAGTCGGTCAATCCTTTTTCCATGCTGTGAAAATAACCCAGAGTAATGCATTAATTCTGTTTTTGAAAAGTTTTTCTCACTCGTCCTGATTTAGTGTTCGTTCTATGTAGAATCCTTGACCTAATCCAAGAACAGAAACCCCACGGGCAGGACTGTACAAGTGGGGGCATTCCTGTCTTGACAGACACTCAAATGGGGCATGGCCATACCTACATTACTCAAGAAGATCTATTATGTTAATTTAAGAATGACATTATGAATACATTAAAACTTAATGCCCGTTTGAAAGGGACCATCACCGAAAATGAAAACAATAATGAAACACCCTTACACCACTATAAAGAAGTCAATATTTTAGAATATACAATAGTAAACACAGTAACATAGATACACAGCACAAAGTAAAATAGATAAATTACCACCATACGTGCAACTTTACAAAGAAGTTATACTTGTGAACAGTTGATTATTAATATTTTATTTCAGTTAGCTGCATTATTTTACTAAATAAACAAGGCTGTTTTACATGAAGCAGTGACACTGTACAAGTGGCAGGGGTAGTTATGTAACTGATGCACTTTTAAACATTTGGTTTTCAAATTACTCACAAGGAGGGTAATCTAAAATATAAATTCTTTAAAGATGTATAAACATGTACAAAAACTGTGTGCGTGGTCCACCTGTTTATTTCAGTTTGTTAACGGGGATAGTCCATCTGGGTAAACTACCTCAAATAAAGAACTGGAAGAAGCAAGTCATCTGACTTAAAGCATCATGTCAGAAACGAGATACGCATTTGATAATAGGCAACATGTATTGGAAAATGATGGCCACCACAATTCCATTGTTACTCAAGTTTATACATTAAAACAATGTTGAATTGAACAGTGTATTTCCTGCCTATCATCTAACTCAGTTTTCCTGGATCTAGAAGAATAAGCTCTACCACTTTTAAAACAATTAAGACAAAAATAAAGCAGGTCACTCTGAACTTGGTTCATTTTCAGAGGGTCCAGTATGTCCAAAGGCAACAGGATTTTAAAGTCTTATGTTACTGTTGTTTTTACAGATTAATATATTTTTCTTATCTGTATAGATTTAAAAGTAGCTGCATTGTTGCATTCATTTCTGTGTAAGTGCATAACCTCAACTGTACCATTACAGCTGGACACTGTCTTTATCTTAAATTCATGCGATGAACATGTCTCACTATCATACTATAATTTTTTAATATGATGTTTATTTGCAGTATTTTGAAACTGTACAATTTGTGGTACAGAACATCTGATTTCTGTTACTGTAGTATTTTAGGGTGTAAACAAGATTCTGAAAGTACAGCTTCAGTGCTTCATATACAACAAGCAGGGGACATAGTTATGCCATTGGCACATTTTAACAAATTTGACATTTACTTGTGTAGTATCTTTATTACGGTTATACTACTTGTAATAATTTGCTGCCTCACAGTGTCACAAGGAACAGTGAGTATTCAATGCTTACAGTGGTATGAGGTACTGAATACTCAAACTATGGATAACTCGTCTGCGGATGTTGAGTCATCAAGGATGGGGGCTTGGGCAAGGTTTGCTATTGCACATCCAAGGGTGACCTTTCTTGAATTAAGCTGAATCCCATCCCACCCTGGTTCTAAGGATCTGGAAATGACTGAGACCTTGATTCAAAGTACACTCTGAAACAACTCTGGGCATAAGGGATTTGCTTTTAATGAAACACCATCTCTAGGTAAAACCAGACAGGATTCTCACACCACAAGAGCTTGCAACTCGTACTATTCTTGAAGATGTCAGAGCAACATGTCCGATCTTCCGTGTGATGAAGCTTAAAACCATCTTCATGAGCTGGTTCAAAGGGAGACAGCTACTTTTCTAGCACAGAGCTAAGATCCCAGTATGGGGCTACACGTTTTCTAGGAGGCCTAATATGTAAAACACCCTTAAGAAACTGCTTTACACAAAAACAAAGAAAGAGGAGGATCCAAGGGCAAACATGCAGAAATGGCCACCAGGTGTGCCTTTACAGAGGAGTAATGCAGATCAGAGGAAAGCAACACACACACACATTTCAGAATCAGTGGTATGTAATCTCTGACGGGACCCTGGTTATTGGTGAAGCATCAACTAGAAAAGCTTCCCCACTTGCCAATATAAATTTCCTTGTCTCTCTCAGAACCTGCTGCATGTCTTCTGGAAATACACACGTAAAAGTTATCAAAACTGAATCATCCTAGCAGTTAACTGAAGTTGTCCGAGACTGGGATATATTAAACACCTCCTGTCATGAGTATGTCCTGTCTGCGAGGAAGCTTGTGGTAACTTCCACCGCTATGACTTTAGAAGAGTCCTTTTGACTCTTCATAAGTAAACTCAGTATTGGTGCAAAGCTTGGCAATACATAAAGGACAATTTGCGACCACAGGAGTTAAAATGCATCTGTTTTCCAGGCTTCCAAAGAGTCTTAAAACAATTTGTTCAGCTGTCTGTTTTGAATGGAGGCAATCATTTATTTGTGGTATTCCCACCACTGGATCAACTCCTGGATGTCCCCACTCATTCAGTTTCCATTCTTGAGCATCTGTTCTGGTCCTGCTCAGCTTGTTTGACACTATATTTTTTCTGACAATGTACAGTGCGTGGCATGTTAAGGAATGTTGTAGGGATATAACCCAAGCCACCACAGGCATATCTTTTATATTTGTGTGTTTCAGTCTGCTTGGGAAATTCCACAGGACGTACACCTTTACATAATAGAAACGGTTACCCAATCAAAACCTGAGGTGTCTTTACAGACTGACTTGGGATCCGAGGAGAAAAAGGAGACCTGGATTTCATGTCATTTTCCCCATGTGTAACCTGAAAAGAGGAATCCTAAGAATCCTAGAAGCCATAAACCAAAGAATCCAAAGATATTACCTTGCAAAAGTTTGAGATTGATTTATCTTGCAATTGTCCTAATTTTCTTCAAAATCCACCTTCTGCTGTGTAAGAAAAGCCTTTTTGCTGAGAGGTGTCTATAAGGCAGCCCAGAAACACAATCCTGTGCAATGGAGACCAGGAGGATTAATTAATTACATTTATCTGGAACCCTAGATTGGCAAGGAGAGATGAAACCCATGTTAGAACTCTTGATATCTGGGAAAAGACTCTGCAAAGATAAGCAAGTCATCTACAAAAGCAAATATGTGAATGCAATACAATCCCAATTGATCTAGGACTGGTGCTAGATACTTTGTAAACATTGATCCTAGATAAACCCAAAGGATAATGCACAGAACTGAAAGAGGAAACAGACTCAAGAGAATCTAAGAAAGGTCTTAAAGCCTGTGGCTATGGGAATATGATGAGAATTTGTAGATTTAATGTTCCCATGACACTCAAAAGAAGGATGAGAGGTAACCATGCTTGAAGGGTCAGCATTTTTAATTCTATTACTTTTGCATACAGATTTAGATAGGAAATGCCTACAATTAATCACCAAGAAAGCTATTTCCTTGGTATCAGAAACATTCTTGAAGAGAAGCCTTTACCCTTTTGTTTTAAAGACACGGATTCTACAAGTCCCAAAGTGAGAAAATGTTGAAAAAACTGAGGAAAAAATTCAGTCTGGTTAGGAAGATGGGAAAGAATTCCCCTGAAAGGAGATATTTGTTTCCAAAGTCAAATGTAACCTTCATGAACCACAGTATGAAACGGTCTATTGTCAAAGGGGAATGTAAACAGTTAATTTCTGGAAGTGAATTAGAGAGACTGAAGTGGTGGGGATGGGACAGAATGCTAGCGTAGCCTTTCAGAAAAATTAGTCACTTTTTTGGAAATGATCCGCGTTTCTTATTGTTCTCCTCCAGCCATCTCTTCTTTGGCCATCTGTCTGCCTTAAGGTGACAGGGATTGCTTGTTTTACTTTTTTCAGAGAGGATTTGGGAAACCTGCAAGGGGGATGGGGCTTGAAAAATATTAAAACACTCCGTGAATTAGTTTCTTTCTTTCTGCAAAATGCCTGAGAACCCGAGTAGCAGAAAGGCCAAAAAAAAACATTATCTATTCTAAAGGAGAGTTTGAAATCTCAGACTTTAAACCATCAGCAAAGTTTTGATTATGTATTGAGGCATACCATCTTAAAACTGTAGCAGCAGCAGTACCCCTAGACACGGTATCTGCAAACACACATTCTTCAAAGCATGTTTAAATACTTGTGAAAAACTAAAAGCAATAGAATTCTGAAAGGAGCCATCCTCTGAAGGAAGAAAGGTAGAGCATTCCCTCAAACTATCTGCACAAACCAGAATATGCTTCCATACATGTTCATGGTAGTTAAGTATTCTACAAGCTAAAG
Organism: Protopterus annectens; assembly: GCF_019279795.1. Lineage (NCBI taxonomy): Eukaryota > Metazoa > Chordata > Ceratodontiformes > Protopteridae > Protopterus > Protopterus annectens. The sequence continues at coordinate 1,151,355,637 of NC_056748.1, forward strand.
TAGAGAAGATTCTCTTACCAGTTCTGTCCAATTCCTTTCCCTCCTTATCCAAAGGGGAAGGGGTTGGCATTTATTAATAGTCTAAGCCCAGAGGGCAAAGTGGTAGATATTACAGCTGGATCTGATCCAAGATGAGAAAAGAAAAATGTGTTAGTCTGCGGTACTTTATAATGTCTATCCCACCTGTTTTTTGGAAATTAAGTTTGACAGTAATAATTATTACAGGCAGCATTAAAATCATCCTCCAAGGCTGCCAAAATGTGAGAGACGGGTGTAGAATGAGGTATATCCACTTGCAACGCATCATAATGTCTCCAATACATGTGGAACATCCACCTGTTTTCACACCACCACCTCATTCATCCTGGAAACAGTTTGAGCAAGAGAAAATTCCTCCAAGAGAGCTAGAGAGTTTCTTGGACTGGTTTGGGAACCTACAGGAGAACAGCTGTCACTATGAGAATTCTCCAACTGATTTTTCTCAGGAGCTTCTATAATGGCATTACCCTCGGGTATGGATATCTGAGATCAGGACTAACGGCCTGTAATAACAGCTAGGCTAAAGTAAGAAAATCGTCTTTTCTAACAAACATCATGTCTTCAGATATACCTCAAATCTCCTGTTTTTTTTCTTTCCATTTAACACTATAACAGAAAACAGACTCTGATATGGCAGTTCAGTCCTATCAAGCAATGTCTTTCCCGGCTAACCAGATAAACAGTCCCTTGTGTGTCTTCAACTCTCAGACACCAATAAAACGATTCTCCCATGCCCGCTTTAGACACAAACTAATGAAGAGGACATGGTTGACCCCCAGTCCATGGTAGCTGAAAGAACTACACCACAGAAACCCTGTGAAGAGAGTGAGTGGTACAAGGAACACCAGATGGCCACTACAGGTTCACTCACTAACAGCTGAGGTACTGACTAGCCCGCAGTGGTGGCAAAGGCTCTTTATTATGTATCCTCTTTTTAGGTACATCAGAGAAGAGCTAGCAGGACTGAAGTAATTATCCAAGCTATAGCCAAGGAAGAGCTCTATAAACCAATAAGAAATGCAGGAATGAGTTGGTTGGAAAGCAAGTTGTCAAGCAAGTGTTCACACACAGACACAGTCACATACTTTTTCTTTCTTGTAAAAATATAAGCTCACCACTAAAAATCCTGTCAGAAATGAAGCAGTTATCACTCAATGCACTCTGAAAAACAGTTAAGTTGTCATTTTACATGAGCAATACAACATTAAAAAGAAGTTATGTACTCGCCATAGCATTCTATGTTTGTAGTCCCGCCCCTTCATTCTTACATGTGGGGTTTGGAGCTGATCCTCAGCGCCGACTCGTCTGACTACAAAGCTCGAAGTCAGCTCGTGGCAAGGTAGGTATCCCATAATGCAGTGGTATCAATTCTCAGATCTTGTTTGCTGCTAACTATAGCTGAAAACAGTTGTACTGTACCCTCAGGTAATGGAGGAACAATAGTGAAAGGTCTCCAGCATAAGGAAGGAGCAAAATTTCCTACCAGGTCCTGTAGGACTGTATGCATAGAAGTAGGTGGGTGGGTTCGTAAGAATGACAGGCAAGATGGACTACAAACACAGAACGTTATGGTGAGTACATAATTATTTTATGTTATGTAGTCCTATCTCGCCTTAAGTCTTACATGTGGAACAACGTCCCTAGCACCTTTTACTCGGATGGCTCACGGGAATACACTCTTCAGCACCGTGGAACCAAATGAAGCTCTATCCTTGGGAGGCCAAGTCAACTATGTAATGAGTAATAAAAGTATGTGGGCTTGCCCAAGTTGTGGCTGCACAAATACTGTCCATTGAAATCCTGGCTTGGATGGCAGTGGATGTTGCTATCGATCTGGATGACTAACCTCTAACTCTGAAGGGAAGTTCCTTGTTATTGGAAGATAAAGTTATGCACTTAGAAAGCCAATTAGATAATGTGATTTTAGACACTGGCATTCCCTTTCTTGCCTCTGAAAAGGATATGAATAACTGGTCTGACTTCCTGAATTCTTTAGTTCTGTGGAGCTAGAACCTCAGTTGCCTATGTACATCAAGTTGGTGAAGTCTGTATTCTGTTTGTTGGTATGGTTAGGGAAAAATACTGGAAGTCAGTTGTTTGGTTAATATTAGATTGGGAGCAAATCTTAGGGACAAAGGAAGGGTTAGTTTGAAGAGAAACCCTGTCTTTATGGAAAATCAAATAAGGAGGCTTGACTGAAGGCACTTGTAGCTCTGAAACTCTTCTAGCTGAGGTTATGGCTACCAGAAGAACAGTCTTCCAAGAGAGGAATTTCAAATCGCAAGTGGATGAAGGTTCAAAGGGTGGTGAGGTTAACTGCGAAAGGACAAAATTTAAATCCCAAGGAGGGACAGGTTCTTTAAATGGAGGTCTCAGTAAGGAAGTGCATTTAAAAAAGGCTTTACACATTCTCTGTAAAATCAAGTTAGGCGTATGCTGTCCTAAATGGAAAGTGGAAATAGCTGCTAGATGAACTTTAATTGTGGCAGCAGCTAAGCCTTGCTGGAAGAGTTCTGAAAGGAAGTCAAGAATTGAAGAAATTGAGGCAGTGAAGGGATCTATGTTTCTAGTCTGCGCCCAAAGAGAAAATCTTTTCCATTTACTAGCATATAATTTCCTGGTAGAAAGCTTATGAGAAGATATCAAGATATGTTTACTGCTGGAGTGAAATCCTGACTAAGGTTGGAAGTGGAGCAGCCAAGCTGTCAAGTTGAGGGTGTGGAGAGAGGGATGGAATGTTCCTGACATATGTGTCAGCAGGTCTGGAACTGGAGCCAGAATCCATGGATCCTCAAGTACACCAGGCCTGAGAAAGGGGAACCAAATCTACTGAGGCCAGTACTGGGCAATGAGAATCTTGCTTCCCAAGGATTTTGCTTTCTGAATGACTTCTGATATGAGGGGAAACGGGGGGGGGGAGAGATAAAGTCATCCAAGGGCCAATTGTGAGCAAGTGCGGGAAAAAATAAAGTCGTCCCAAGGGCCAATTGTGAGCAAGTGCATCTCTCAGTGTCTCCCAGAGAGGGGGGGGGATCATGGCAAAGTAGCTGCTGCATTTGGCGTTCATAGGGGTGGCAAAAAGATCGCAGCAAGGCTGGCCCCATTTGCGGAAGATTTCTTCCACTACAGTCTGATTCAGAGACCACTCGTGAGGCATCAAAATTGCCCTGCTGAGCTTGTCAGCTATCACACTGGACTTTCCCGGGACGTGCATTGCAACTAGAAAGCATTGAGAAGATACTGCCCACTGCCAAACTCTCAGAGCCTCTCGACAAAGTGGGCAAGATCTGGTTCCACCTTGTTTGTTTATATACCATACCACTGACATACTGCCTGACTGGATTGCAATCATTCCTAGAGGTTGAGAGTTGTGGAGTGCTTGCAATGCCAGAAGCACTGCTCTCATCTCGAACAGTGATATGCAAAATGGGCCTCGTGTTCTTGACATATGCCTTCGACTGTCTTTCCCAGGTAATTCCCCCCCCCCCCCACACCCTATTTGGGAAGCATCCATGGTCACAGTAGCAACAGGCTGATGTGGAACGAATGGTCTCCCGATGGTAAAGTCGCTGGACTCAATCCACCAACGAAGATCTTTCTTGCAAGCTTCTGTTATTATGACTGGGTAAAACAGAGGAAGTCCTTGAAACAACCACTGGGAGAAGAGTAACCATTGTAGGATTCTCATGTCCATCCTGGCTAATGAAACAAGGGTTATGGTTGAGGCCATTGTTCCCAGTAGTGTGAGCACCATCCTTGCTTTGACTTTGCTTTTGGGAAACAGCAGCAATATCTGTGTGAGATTTGCAATTCTGTCAGCGGAAAGGCACGCCACCATTAAAACAGTGTCTATTTCTGTGCCTATAAAAGTAACATGATGACAGGGCAATAAGGCAGATTTATGCAAGTTTATTGTAATGCCCTGCTGAGCACAAACTTGTAGAGTCATGTCTCTGGCCTGCTGAAGTAGATGCTTGGCGGTGGCAGTTAGGAGCCAGTCGTCCAGGTACAGAAACACTCTGAATCCAAGGCGTCTCAAGTGAGCCGTTACTACTGTCAAGCATTTGGTGAACACTGTGTTGGGCTGCAGTGACACCAAAGGGCAGAACATGAAACTGGTAGTGACTGGCTCCCAGCCGGAAGCGTAAGTGACTCCTCGATGCTCTGTCCATTTTTATGTGGTAGTACGCATCTTGGAGGTCTATCCAGCACATCCAATTGTCTTTCGCTAAAAGGGGGAGTACAGATTGCAATGCCACCATTTGAAACTTGGGACTTCTTTACTGATTTGTTTAATTTACGGAGATCCAATTTGGGCCTTCAGTTCCCTGTTTTTTTGACAATAAAAAGAATCTTGAGTAAGTTCTGAATTCTATCTGGTCTGCGGGGATGGTTTGGATGACTCTTACTTAGCAACTTTTTAATCTCTACAGTTGCTTGATCCCTGTGATTGGGTGGAACATCTGGGATTTTCCTGGCTTGAGGAGGTGGGTAGGAGAAGGGTATGGAGTATCCTCTGGATATCATATTTTGTACACACTTTTCTTTTGTAATATTTTGCCAGGCTTCTGGGTACAAAGATAAAAGTCCCCTGACTGGCTCCAGAGTAGTACAGTAGGGCCTCCTTTCAGGAGCTCCAAGGACGACCACAAAAGGAATCGTGTTCTCCCTGGTTCTGCGGACCCGCTCTGCCTCTAGGATGCAGTCTACCATTATTTCCTCCCCATCTGCCCCTGGGGAAGGAATCTCCTCGTGCATCTGGGATTTCTTGAACCACATCTTCCCGCCTTTCTGCCCTTTAGGATAGATAGGGTCTTAAGGGGACAGAAAAACATACTCCACCAGCAGAGAGAGTTTTCCCTTCCTGCTCACATCTGGCGAGTCTATCCTTAACTTTTGTTCCAAACAGTGAGGAACCATCAAAAGGGGGATTTGTGAAGGTAGACAAAGGGTTCTGCAAAGTTACACAAGTGCATCCAGAAGGGTCTCCTCAGGGAAACTCCTGAACTTGCTGCCCTACTCGCACCATCTGCTGCATATATCAGTCTCGTGGAGGAGTTCACTATGGAGTTTAAGGTGGATAAAGTACAGTTGTGTACACTTAACATAAACGTAGATGTTAGAGTGTATTCACTGTTGCAGTCATCACATTTGGGTTATCTGCTTGCAGTAGCCCTCAGTCGGCCTCCTGATTAACAAACTCTTGGGTCCTGCGTCGGTTGCTGTTCCTTCCTCCGTGATGTCAGGTCATCAGGGTTATAAAAAGTACAGTTGTGTACCTACCATAAATGTAGATGTTATAGTGTATTCACTGTTGCAGTCATTACACCAGGGGTTATTCCTGCTGGCAGGCGACCCACAGTCGGCCCAATTTCCAAAGTCTTGGTCCGGCGTCGGTTGCCGTCGCCTCTTCCCTTACGTCAGTGCGCCAGGGGTATAAAAGTTGCAACCGATGCCAGTTTCTTCAGTTTTTCTTGCCCCAGATGTCAGGTGCCCCCAGATAGGTAGGCTGAAAACCCCCAGACAGGTAGGCTGAAAAGATATAAATATGCCAAACAACCATGCATATATTACTATAAACATTTCTTTCATCTACAAGCAAATACACCACATAGGTTGTATAGAGTTGAGAAGTACAGAACAGTCCCAGCAGAGAGGGGGATGGTGGGTGGGTAACCAGGACTGCAACAGTGAATACACTCTAACATCTACATTTATGGTAGGTACACAACTGTACTATGTTCATCGTGTTTCACTGTTGCAGTCATTACACTTGGGTAGAATCCCAAAGCTGAGGTTGGGTGGCTGGGTCTAGATTGGATTTGGTGAGGCTAACAAGCCCTGCAGAACTGCGGTGGCAAAGCCTGCTCTGGATTTGGAGTAGAGAGGTAGGTGGTAGTGCTTGGTAAAAGTGTGCACTGAGCTCCAGGTGTCAGCTTCTAAAATGTCTTTGGTTGGTACCCCTCTGAGGAAAGCTGCTGAAGTGGCTGATGCTCTGGTAGAATGAGGCCTAATGCCCTTAGGCAAGATTTGCCATGCTGTGCATAACAGAAGCGGATGCAGTGTCCTATCCATTTGAGATTGTCTGCTTTGTAATAGGTTTTCCTTATGATCCTGCAGCATATGCTACAAACAGTTGCTCAGTTTTTCTGAAAGCTTTTGTTTTGTCCAAGTAAAATCGTAGCTGCCTGTGTATATCCAAAGCGTGCAGAAGTTTTTCCCCTTCATTCTGGGGATTAGGGTAGAAAGTAGGCAAATTAATGGTTTGGTTTAAGGCCACATTGGAGACCACTTTTGTCATGAATGTTGGGTTTGTTCTAAGAGAAACCCTGTCTTGATGAAAAATGAGGAAAGGTTCTACAGCCATCAATGCCTGTAACTCAGACTCTTCTTGCTGAAATTATTGCTAGGAGCACAGCAGTTTTCCATGACAGGAATTTAAGATCAGCTGTGCTGGCTGATTCAAATGGAGGCAGGGTTAGTTTTTCTAAAACAAAATTGAGGTCCCAAGCTGGTACTGGTGCTCTTCTAGGGGATCTTATATTCTTTGCCCCTCTGAGGTACTGTCGTAGTAGAGGATGTGAAAAAATAGGATGATCCGCACTGTAATGAGCTGAAATGGCAGAGGCATGGATTTTAATAGATGAAAAAGATAGGCCTTTGTCCAACATCTCAGTCAAGTATTGTAAAATCTGAGGTATATTAGGGACCAGTGGGTCTAGTCCTTGTGCCTGGTTCCAGGCACAGAATCTCTTCCATTTTTCTGCATAAGATTTCCTAGTGCTGGGCCTCCTGGCTTCCAAAATTACATCTATAACAGCTTTAGAGAGAGGTGCAGTCTGAGTGACTACATTATTCACCATGCTGACAGGTGTAAGGTTCTGAGTTGACCGTGCAGAATCTGATAGTTTTGCTGTGTCAGAAGATGAGGGATTTGAGGTAGAGGCCAAGGTGGGCCTTGGGACAGAGTTTTTAGGATTGGATACCAGTGCTGGCATAGCCAGTCTGGTGCAATCAGGATCATTTTTGGCCTTTCTTGTCTGACTTTTAGAAGTACCTTGGTGAGAAGAGGCATCGGAGGGAAGGCATAGACTATCAGGTTTTTCCAGTTGAATGATAGAGCATCCACTTTCCATGCTTGAGAGAGTGATAAGTTCTTGTGCAAAATGTCTGTATTTGGCAATTGTGAGGGGAGGCAAAAAGATCTATGTCTGGGCGTCCCCACTCCCTTGTTATCATGTTGAACACTTGTGGATTTCGCTTCCATTCATGAGGATCCATGAGATTTCTGCTTAGTTCGTCTGCCAGTGTATTTTTTATTCCTGGCAGGAATTGTGCTTGCAGATGTACCTGGTAGGTCAGTGCTGTGTTCCACAAAGTCATGGCTTGTCTGCATAGGGGGTAGGAATGCGTACCCCCTTGCTTATGTACCACAACTGTGGTATTGTCCGTGATGTATTAGGTCCTTGAAGGCTGTCAGGGCATTTTGTACAGCTAGAATCTCTTTTTGATTAATGTGAAGATGCATTTGTTCCCTGGGCCACGTGCCCTGAATACATTTTCCTGCCATATGTGCTTCCCCAGGCATAATCCGACGCATCCGTTGTTATTGTTTGCCTGGCTGTAGGTAAGGTGAAAGGATGTCCCTTGTTGTGGAGACAGGCCTGGGACCACCATCGAAACTCGTGTTGCAGGCAGGGGATCAAGGTTATGATTGTCTCTAGGCTGTGACAATGCTGAGTCCAAACACTTTTTAGATACCATTGTAGTTTCCTCATATGCAGCTTTGCATATGGATTTAGTAGAATGCAGGATACCATGAAACCCAGGACCTGCAGAATTTTTCTTGCAGGGAGCTGGGTCTTTTTTCCATCATTTGAAAGTAATGAGTCAGCTGCCTTTGTTTGTCTGGCGTGAGATAAGCAATCTGGGCAGTTGTATTTAAGCTTGCACCCAGGAATATTATCTCTTGAGAGGGCACTAGTTTTGATTTCTTTTCGTTTACTGTGTACCCTAGGCAAATTAGTAACCTTTTTAGAAACGCCAGGTGCTTTAGAAGAATGTCCTTGCTCTCTGCTTCAATAAGGCAGTCGTCCAAGTAGGGATATATTTGAATTCCTTTTTGTCTGCAAAATGCAATTACTGGAGCCAGGCATTTTGTGAAGACCCTGGGCGCAGTAGATAAGCCAAAGGGCAGTGCAGAGAATTGGTAATGCATTGAGCCTGCTATAAATCTGAGGTATTTTCTGCACGATTGTCTGATTGGGACGTGCAGGTATGCCTCCTTGAGATCCAAAGTAACTAGCCAAGCATCCTTGCCCAGCATGGGCAGAAGTTGTAGTATTAACATTTTGAATTTTGGAACATCCAGGAAGGTATTTAAGATTGACCGGTCCCAGTATTGGTCTCCAGGCTTCGTCTTTTCTGGGTACTAAGAAAAGTCTTGAGTAAAATCCTTGTCCCTGTTCTTCGTGGAACTTTTTGAATTGCTCCCATATCCACAAGAGCAACAATCTGTTTTTGTGCCTCTGCCCATTGGTTTTGTGGCAGGTTTGGCATAACTTTTAGTTTTGGAAGCGTGTGGAAGTGGAACCTGTACCCCTGAGAAACTATATTCAGCACCCATTGGTCTTGGGTGATCATGTGCCAATTGTTTGAGAAAAGCGCTAGCTTTCCCCCTAGGGGTGCTGTCAACTGGTAAGAGCTAGGCATTAGCACAGGGAAGTCATTGTGTCAGTTTCCTATAAGGTTGTGATTTGTCTTCCCCTCCTTTGAGGTCTGAAGCACCCCATTGTTTAGGTCTGTAGGAGCCTTGGGGCTGAGATATGCCTCTTGGGAGTCTGTATCTGCCTCTTTGTGGCCTTTTTGACACTGGAAAGGACCAAATTTTTGAAGACCAGTTCCTGCTAAATCTAGGTGGTTGAACCTGTAAGAAATCCTTCACCGTTTGCATTGACTTTGCTTTATCCTCAGTTTTCTTTAACACCTCTTCTGCTTTAACACCAAAGTATCATGCTGTAGTGGAGCATCCAACAATTTTACCTTAACATGATCAGGTAAACTTTGTTCTTTCAACCAAGCATGTCTTCGAATAACTGAGCCTGTAACTGCGGCTCTACAAGAAGCCTCTAGTGAATCAAAACCACATTGCAGAGTATGCTTTCCCACTTGTTCAACTGCATGCAATAATTCCTGCATTTCCTTAGTCAGGACTTTCTGTATTTGTAACCATTTTCTGCTTTAACAATGACATAAGATACTGTTGATATTTAAGCATGTGAAATTGACATATTAAAGCTCTTACAGCTAAAGTAGCAGAAGTATAAACGTTTTTCCCCCATGAGTCCAGAGCTCTGGAATCCCTATCTTAGGGGACAGGATTTTTGGCAGTGGAAGCTTTAACCCCTTTAGGACCCGGAGAAATTGTTTCTGGGTCTGCAGCAGGGTTTTTGTAAAGAAATTTATGAGAGTCAGGGACCCTGTAGTACCGGTCTGGCTTTACTGGTGCAGGGGGTAAAGAATCTGGAGACAGACTGGATTCAGAAAAAACATCTACAATATCAAGCACAGGGGGGATAGCCAGGGGCCTGTGCTGAGGCAATAAAATTAAATCTCCGAGCCTTTTCTTGGATTCTGAGTAATCCTGGCTCTCCCAGTGGAAATGCTCCCTCATGGTGTGCAGGGTTTCCCCAAAAGAATAATACTCAGGTGGTGAGGCTGAAGGAATGGACTCTTCAGCATCAGAGTCCTCATAAGGAGGGAGAGAACAGCCCTGATCAAAAGAATCAGAGGAAATGGAAACCTGATCAGAGGAATCATAACCAGTGTCTTGCCTAGGCCTTTTGTCAGGAGGTGGATGGGAACACCTGATTAAAGTAATAAGGTCTTCGGCCATTTTAAGCATCTGTTTCTTTGGCATGGATGCCTGTTCTGGAGAATGCTGCCCTTGTTTCTTTGTCTTTAATGGTGTTTTTGACTTTGCCTTTGCTGCTGTAGTAGCCTTAATTGTAAGCTGTGAAGATCTGAAAACACCCTCAGAAGCCGGTGCCTGCTCAGCGGCTCCGGACCCATCTGAGGGTATAGTTTCCGTAGGCCCAATACCTTGAGTTTCCACAGGCCTCGGTGTCTCCACGTGGCTGTCGGTTACGGCCTGTGGCTCTGAGGTAGCGGGTGTCAGGGGCTGCGAAAGCACCTCACTGAGAACCAGCAAACCGGTGACTGGCCTAGAAGAGGCTTTGTCGGTTTTGGACCTCGGATGCCTGTCTCTTTCTTTGTCTTTGTGTTTTTTTTTTTTTTATACATTCCGGTCATCAGTTGATCCGATGGCATTATATAGTTAAATCTTCGTCCAAAGTAATGTAAAGCAAATTCAAACCGACGTTTAATAGTGCGTTTATTGAATCAAGCACAAAACCGACAACTAGTAACGTCGTGATCAGGGCCTAGGCAAGGAATGCAGTAAGAGTGAAAGTCCTTATGAGGTATTTGCTTCCCACAAGAAATAAAATTATTAACTTTTACTGACATCGGTCTGGAGCAAGAAAAAGTTTTCCCAACGGGGTACTTAGCTTTATTGAAGACTTCGGTTCTGAAATTCAATTTTGAAAATCTCAGGAGTCGGCCGACTGGCACTTGTGAACTGCTTTTGCTTCGGGCACCGAAGACAAGAAAGAATGAAGAAAATGGCGTCGGTTGCAACTTTTATACTCCTGGCACACTGACGTCAGGGAAGAGGCGACAGCAACCGATGCTGGACCAAGACTTTGGAACTCTGGCCGACTGCGGATCACCTGCCAGCAGGATAACCCCAAGTGTAATGACTGCAACAGTGAAACATGATGAACATCATGCAGCAGACGCCATTACATCAGTTTTTCTTGCCCCAGATGTCAGGTGCCCCCCTAATGGGAAGCAATTAAATCTATACATATAAAAAGTTATACATCCAACAAAAAAGCAAATACACCAAAAAGCTTTTGAGCATAGTAAAGGAGAGTAGAGGTATAGCCAAAAAGTAGTAAGGGGGGCTGGAGGGAGGGTAACCAGGACTGCAACAGTGAATACACTCAAACATCTACATTTATCGTAAGTGTATACAACTGCACTATGTTCTTCGTGTTTCACTGCTGCAGTCATCACATTTGGGTAGATTCCCAAAGCCAAGGATGGGAGGAGGAATTTAGATACCATTAGGACCAGCTATAAGGCCTTGCAAGACTGCAGTGACAAAGCCAGCTCTGAATTTAGAGAAAAATTGGCAGATGGCAATGCTTGGTAATAGTATGTACAGAACTCCAGGTAGCAGCTTCTAGGGTAGGGTAGGGACCTGGTAGAGACACCTCTGAAAAAGGCTGTAGAGGTAGATGCAGCCCTGGTTAAGAGGGGTCTGATCCCCTGTACGATAGGTTTTCCATGGTGCTTGTAGCAGAAATGAATGCAATGGCCTAACCATTTAGAAATGGTTTGCTTTGAAATAACCTTCCCTTCTGCCCCTGCAGCAAATGCCACCAGCACTTGGTTAGATTTCCTTTGAGGTTTACTCCTGTCCAAGTAGACTCTAGTTGTCTGTGCACATCTAAGGAGTGCAGTATCCATTCCTCTTTGTTCTGTGGATTAGGAAAGAGGGTTGACAAATGAATGGACTGATTAAGGGCCACACTGTATACCACCTTGGGCATGAAGTAGGGAGTGGCCCTGAGGGACACCCTCTCCGCATGAAAGATGATGAAAGGCTTCACTGCCATGAGGGCCTGTAATTCAGATACACATCTTGAAGTGATTGCTAAAAGGAAAGCTGTTTTCCAAGAAAGGAACTTTAAGTCTACAGTAGCAGCTGGCTCGAAAGGAGGAAGAGTGAGTTTCTCCAATAAAAAGTTAAGGTCCCAGGCTGGAGTTGGAGCTCTCCTGGGTGGTCGTAATTTTTTGGCCCCTCTGAGGAACTACTTGAGCAGTGGATGAGAGAAGAGGGGAGGTTCTGTGCTATAATGAGCTGCAATGGCGGAGGTGTGAATTTTGATGGAGGAGAAAGACAGGCCCTTGTGAAGCATCTCAGTTAAGCATTGTGAAATCGGAGGTAAATTGGGCACTGCTGTGCTCATCCCTTGAGATTGGTTCCAGGCACAGAATCTTTTCATTTTTCAGCATAAGATTTTCTAGCACTAGGCCTTCTTTCCTCGAAAATGATATCCATCACTGGTTTACTGAGAGATGGTAAAGGAGAGATTAGCTAATTAGCCAGGCTGCTAGGTTCAGTGCTTGAAGCGGAGGGTGCAGGATCTGGTTCTCCTGCGGAGACAATAGGGTAGGAGTTTGAGGCAGGTGCCATGGGGCCAGCAGTGACACACTGCGCAAGAGGAGGTACCAGTGTTGGTGTGGCCAGTCTGGTGCAATCAAAATTGTCCTTTGTTTGCCTTGTTTGATATTTAGTAGTACTTTGGAGAGCAGAGGCAGAGGGGGGAAGGCACAGACTGATAGGTTTTTCCAGCTGAAGGACAGTGCATCCACTTTCCAGGCTTGTTTGTGGGGAGTCCTTGTGCAAAATTTGTCCACTTGATAGTTTTGGGGGAGGCAAACGGGTCTATATCTGGGCTCCCCCATTTGCTTGTCAACATGTTGAATATCCTTGGTTCCAATTTCCACTCGTGTGGGTCCATGAGGTTTCCGCTTAGTTTGTCTGCCAGTGTATTTAGTTTTCCTGGCAGGAATTGAGCTTGTAGATGCACTTGGTAGCTCAGGGCTGTGTTCCACAATGCCATGGCTAGTCTGCAGAAGGGGTAAGAATGTGTACCCCCACACTTGTTTATGTACCACATAACAGTGGTGTTGTCCGTCTTTACCATTAATTGTCCTGGAAAGATGTAGTCCTTGAAGGCTGTCAAAGTGCTCTGTACAGCTAACCTTTCTTTTTGATTGCTATGCAGGTGCATTTGACTTGGGTTCCATTTGCCCTGAATGCACTTCCCTGCCAGGTGAGCCCCCCCATGCATAGTCTGATGCGTCTGTTAGGGTTTGGGTGGCAGAGGGTAGTGTGAATGGTAGTCCCTTGTTTTGGTGGCAGGCCTCTGCCCACCAAAGAAACTCTAGGCATATGCAAGGTATGATAGGAATCATTGCTTCTAGATCCTGAGAATGTTGACACCATAGGCTTTTTAGATACCATTGTAGTTTCCTCATATGCAGTCTTGCATATGGAATTAGAAGAATGCAGGAGGCCATGAACCCCATGGCTTGTAGTATTTGCCTTGCCGATAGCAGGGTTTTTGGGCCACTTGTTTGAAGTACGTTGTCAAATGAATTTGTTTCTCTGGCATGAGGAAAGCCATCAGGGAAGTTGTATTCAAGCTTGCTCCCAGGAATATAATTGGTAGACAGGGTATCAGGTATGATTTCTGGTGTACCACAGACAAGTTAGTACCCTTTGTACAAATGCCAGATGATACAAAAGTATGTCCTAGCTTTCTGCCTGAATTAGACAATTGTCCAGGTATGGGTATATATGAATATTTCTTTGCCTGCAAAATGCAATGACTGGAGCTAGGCACTTTGTGAATACCCTGGGTGCAGTAGATAAACGAAAGGGCAGTGCAGAGAGCTGATAGTGCGTGTAGCCTGCTTTGAAGCGTAGGTATCTTCTGCAAGATTCCCTGATTGGGATGTGCTGGTATGCTTCCTTTAAATCTAGTGTTGCCAACCAGGCGTATTTGCCTAGCATAGGGATCAACTGGTGAAGAGTCAGCATCTTGAATTTTGGAATCACCAAAAAGGTGTTTAGAGTAGACAGGTCCAGGATAGGACGCCATGAAATGCCTTTTCTGGGTACCAGGAAAAGTCTCGAGTAGAAACCTTGTCCCCTTTCCTCTTCTGGTACCAATTGGACAGCCCCCATGCTTAAGAGAGAAAGTTCTTGCTTTGGGCCTCTGCCCACTGCTTTCGGGGTAGATCTGGCCATCTGCTGGGTGTTGGTAACGTGTGGAAGTGAAATCTGTGTCCCTGGGACACTATATTTAAAACCCATTTGCCCTGGGTAACGAGTTCCCACTTCTTTGCATGAAGAGCAATCTTTCCCCCCAAAGGAGCAGTCAGTTGATAAGTGCTTGGAAATTTTAAAAGGAAGTCATTGAGACAGTTTACCATAGGGGGAAGTTTTATTACTCCCAGATTTGGAAATGGAGGCCCCCCCACTGCTTAGTCCTGTGTGTACCCTGGGACTGAAGCCTGGGAGCTCTGCTGGATCTGGGTTTGGACTGAAGGTCTGGAAGAGGTAGGAAAGGACCAGTTCTTGGAAGGCCAATGCCTACTAAACCTTGGAGGTTGTACTTGTAAAACATCTTTAACAGTTTGCATAGATTTAGCTTCTTCCTCCATCTTTTTAAGAGCATCTTTTGCCTTGTTGCCAAACAGGCTGTCCTGGTTTAAGGGAATATGCAGTAATTTTGCTTTAACATGACCTGGCAAGGATTGCTCCTTAAGCCAAGCATGCCTTCTAAGTACAGACCCAGTTACAGTAGCCCTGCAAGATGCCTGTAGTGAATGAAAACCACATTGCAAAGTATGTTTTCCAACTTGTTCAGCTGAATGCAGTAAATCCCGTAAATCCTTATTTTCAGCACTATCAGGAATCATCAGTTTTTGTTTAAGCAATCCAATAATATGCTGCTGATACTTTAACATATGAAACTGGCAGTTTAAGGCCCTAATGGTCAAAGTTGCAGAAGTGTATACCTTCTTACCCCATCTATCCAGCGCCCTGGAGTCTCTATCAGAGGGGGTAGGATTTTTGGCAGTAGTAGCTTTAATGCCCTTGAGAGTCAGGGACCCTGTAATATCGATCAGGTTTTCTGGGAGCAGGAGGTAGAGAGTCAGGGGCCAAGCTAGATTCTGAAAAGGCATCATCAACAATGTCTAGTACAGGAGGTATGGCTAAAGGCCTGTGTTGGGGCAGTAGTAGGAAATCCCTAAGCCTCTTTTTAGAATCAGAGAAATCCTGACTTTCCCAACGAAAATGCTCCCTGAGAGTATGCAATGTTTCACCAAAAGAGAAATCCTCTGGGGGAGAAGCAGAGGGAATAGAGTCCTCAGCATCAGAATCCTCATAAGTAGATGAGGGTAAATCCTGGTCATCGGAAGAAACAGAAAATTCAGAATCCTGGTCAGAAGTATCATAAGCAAACTCAGTCTTAGGTCTCTTAGAGGGGAAAGGCTGGCTTCCCCTGATTAAAGTAATAAGGTATTCAGCTATTCTTACTTGTTTTTAAAGGCATGACCATGCGGTCTGGGCGTCAGTTTTCTAGGCATGGTTCGAGCTTTAGGCCTTAAAGAAGAAGATGGCGTTGGTTTAATATGCAAGCCAGTAGGCTTGAATACACCCTCAGAAGCCGGTGCCTGCACAGCGGCTCCGGACCCATTCAAGGTAGAGACATCCGCAGGTTCCACAGTTGAAGCATCTCGTGGAATACCGATCTCCGAATGGGTCTTAGTAGAGGCCTGCAAATCTGAAATAGCAGGTATGAGGGGCTGTGCAAGTGCCTCAGCGAGTACCGGTGAACTGGCGAATGGCTTAGGAGAAACATCGTAGGCAGCTTTGGACCTGTCTTTATCTTTGCGTTTATTCAGAATGTCGGTAGTCGGATGGCTTACCGAACACATATCAGGATAATTGAACTGAGCACTGAAATTTTTAGAAGCGAAAATATACAGACGGATAGTTCATGGTTTAAATAAGGCACAAAACAGACAGCGAGGTACGTCGTGGTCAAGGCCTAGGCAAGGAATACAGTACAAATGAAAATCTTTGAGGTATTTGCTTTCCACAAGTAATGCAATTATTTACTTTTACTGACATTGGTTTAGAGCAACAAAAAGTTTCCCCAATGGGGTTCTTAGCTTTTAGTTGAAGACTTTGGTTCTGAAACTCGAAAACGAAAATTTCAGGAGTCGGCCGACCGGCATGTGCTAACTGCTTCTGCTTCGGGCACAGCACAGCATTAAAGACTGATGTAATGGCGTCGGTTGCATGTTTTTTACCCCCTGATGACCTGATGTCACGGAAGAAGGGACAGCAACCAATGCAGGACCCAAGACTTTGTTAATCAGGACGACTGAGGGCTACTGCAAGCAGATAAACCAAATGTGATGACTGCAACAGTGAAACACGAAGAACATTTGAGTGGTAACCTTCTCCGGTACCCCTGCATTTGAAGTACCTTGTAGAGTATTCTCATAGTTCCTTCAGGAGATCTCTCTGAAGCCTTGAAAAATGGGTAAGATAATTCAGCGATCTAAGGGTAAAAGCCGCTAAAGAAAAAACAAGCTTCCCATATCTGTCCATTGTTCGAGACTGTTTGTTCAGTGGATGGATAGATCAGGATGTCTCGGCAAGCTCCTTCTTGGTGGCTGCTGCCACCACCATAGCATCTACCGGCACGCCTTTTGTCAAAAAATCCTTCTCCTTGGGGACTGACAGGAATTTGTTTGGCCTCCGAGGGACTGGCTCCATGGTGTCAGGTGATTCCCCATGCCTTCCGACTGACCAAGTCCATGAGCTCATCGAAAGGCGGAGACACCCAAGAAGCTGAAGGCTGAGATCCGAAAGCCTTTAGGTACACAGACTCCTCATCAGAAGGGGTGATGGTAGGCCAGCCACCTCTCTGTTTCAGGATCTCAAGGCTATCTACAAAGGAGATATCAGAGGATGACCTTAGGGACCCTTCAGACTCCTTAAGGTTAGTGTCTGAGGTGACAGACTCATCAGGGGAGTCTACATGCTTCCTCTTGGATGCCTTCTTCCGAGGAGGCACCTCAGAAGGGTATTCTGAGGTCTCAGAAGAATGGGGACCCCTCAGAGGGGTTTCCTGAGGCTGCGGATCTCTGCTGCCCTGTGGGTAGGATGGTGCCAAGACAGAGGCCGGTGCTTTCGGGGGAAGAACATCAGCATCCTTACGTAGAGCTGCACATTTGGACAGCACGCTCCTCATCACCTCGACAGGCAGACTCCCCGGGTCTGAAGAAGCAGAGGTAGCTCTCGGTTCCAGGGGAAATCGGCTCCAAAGCTGATGTAGGAACCAAGCTCAGATGAGCAGACGCACCAAGAGGTAGACTCAGAACTGAAGTGGCTCGAGTCTGAGAATCTCCCTCAGGGCCGACTAGTGAACTTCAGCTCCTAGACACCACAGATGGCACCGAAAGTGTCGGAGCAGATATCGGTTCCAGCAAGTCCTCATGGGGTGCCGGAGCTGAAGGTTCTACAACAACAAGCAGTACTGAATGTCTCCAACATAACAGTATAGCTCGGAGGAGGAACAGCGGTGGATGTAAAAGGTTTGGACGGCTCCGAAGCCAGCTGGGACGTAGCCAAGAGCAAATCTGCCAGCCCCGGCACCTTCAAAATTCTGTGCATCACCCTCCACATCATCATCCAATAGTTTGCTCACAGAGGACCTGGAGAAAAGGGTTGGCAAGCGAGATCTCTGAAAAATAGGAGTTCTCAAGGTAGGGGAGACCGGAGGAATGTCAGTCGACAGGCTCCAAGTAGAAAAATCCTTTTTTGGCTCAAAAGTTCCTGGGGCTGATATAGGCTCATCAATGGTATTGACCTCAGTCGACTCAGAGGGCAGTGGAGCCGATGAGGTTCAAGTCTTAATAGTTTTAGACATTTTTACAGGAGGACCAGATCTCTCCTAGGACACTGGAGACTGCCTCTTAGCATTCTTTTCTTTTTGACTAGAGGAAGACTTTGCAGATTGAGAGGATGAAAAACTACCTAATGCTTCCTCAAAAGATGGTTTTAAGAGACCTTTCAAAATAAGCTTATTTTTCCTTTCTTGAAGGACTCTAGAGCCAAAAGCATGACAAAAGGTACAGTTCTCTTGTAAATGAATGCCCCTTAAACAGTAGGCACAAAGTATACCCATCCTTTATTGACATTTTTTTTTTTTACATTTTTGGCACTTCTTAAAACCCAAAGGTTTATGATCCTTATCTTTACTATAGAAGGGAAACTAGCTATGGTCCATTTAAGTTAGAGGATCTAGCTAACAGGGCAATAAAGACACACCACAAAGGGAGAAGTAATAGGTGAGAGGACTAGGTCCTCTAACTTAAAATGGGCCTAGCCCAAAGAGAAACAAGGGAAGAACACACAACTAGAAAAGTCCTCTAATGAAAAACAGACTTTGCTACAACAGAGACACGCCACACGAGGAAACAGTTAACTACCTATGCTTAAACACAGGTATACACATGCGTAGGAAAAATCCCAATAACAAATCGGTAAAAAGGACTAAACTAGAAATACCTAAAAGGCAAATACTCTATACAAGCGAATAAATGAGAGAAACCTAAGCTAACACTACGGGATACCAATAAACACGCACACAGGCCTGCGGAAAAATGACGGCTAAACTGCTAACAGCAGCAGCGAAATATTAAACAGCTAATATCTACTACTATGGAAAAACTAGTATACTAACTATATTCTAAGTATTTCCTAACTAATTCAACTATATACCAAGTATAAACAGGAAAAAAACACAAAAGGGTTCACTTTGCCACCGCCAAGAAGAACACTTATGAACTCAAAGCGGCAAATGAGATCTGAGGATTGATACCACTGCATTATGGAATACCTACCTTGCCACGAGCCAACTTAGAGACTTCGAGCTTTGTAATTGGCTCCAAACCTCACATGCAAGAATGAAGGTGAGATAGGACTACATAAAAAATTTTTCTACCTGTTTAAAGCACCTCAATATTTAAATTCACACATTATTATAAGTTCATAAAAGCAGTATACTTTTACCACGAAAACAGCCCCCAACTGAAAAAATAAGTGCTTAGATAAAAAAAAGCAGTCCTTGATAGGAAATGTCAGATACTGTGAAAAAAACACTGGGTTTCTTAAAGGGGAAATATCGCTTTTAGTCATGAAATAAAAATACAGATATTTTCTTAAAGAGGGCAACAATTTCTGCATGGAAGGGTTCCCCACAGGGGATTTACCTTCCAGAAAAGAAAAAAATAAAAAAAAATAAAAACTTCAAGGACAATTGCTGCTCCTGTAGAACCTCCAAGCTGCTTCCGCCCAAAGAAACAAGAAAAATACTGAAAATTTCTTCATTCTGACGACTTGAGTTCCCCCCACTGGGCTATCTAATCAGCAGTCAGAGTGAAAGTGTAGAAAAAGTACAGTTGTGTACACTTACCATAAATGTAGATGTTCAAGTTTATTCACTGTTGCAGTCATTACATTTGCGGTTATCTGCTTGCAAGTAGTCCTCAGTCGGCCTGATTAACAAAGTCTTGGGTCCTGCATCGGTTGCTGTCCCTTCTTCCATGACGTCAGGTCATCAGGGGGTATAAAACATGCAGCCGACGCCATTACATCAGTTTTTTTTGCCCCAGATGTCAGGTGCCCCCCTAATGGAAAGCAATTAAATAAAAATACGATAATATACCTCCAACAAAAAAGCAAATACACCATAAAGCTTTTAAGCAGAGTAAAGGAGAGTAGAGGTATAGCCAAAAGAAGTTAGGGGGCTGGAGGGAGGGTAACTAGGACTGCAACAGTGAATACACTCGAACATCTACATTTATGGTAAGTGTACACAACTGTACTATGTTTTTCAGGTTTCACTGTTGCAGTCATTACATTTGGATAGATTCCCAAAGCTATGGTTGGGAGGAGGAATTTAGATAGCATTAGGACCAGCTATAAGGCCCTGCAAGACTGCAGTAGCAAACCCAGCTCTGGATTTAGAGAAAAGTGGCAAATGGTAATGCTTGGTGAAAGTATGTACAGAACGCCAGGTAGCAGCTTCTATGATGTCCCTGGTAGGGACACTTCTGAGAAAGGCTGTAGAGGTAGATGCAGCCCTGGTGGAGTGAGGTCTGATCCCCTGTGGGATAGGTTTTCCATGGTGCTTATAGCAGAAATGAATGCAATGGCCTATCCATTTAAAAATGGTTTGGTTTGAAATAGCCTTCCCCTCTGCCATTGCAGAAAATGCCACCAGTTGTTCAGATTTCCTTTGAGGTTTAGTCCTGTCCAAGTAGAATCTAAGTTGTCTGTGCACATCTAAAGAATGCAGTACCCGTTCCCTTTGTTCTGTGGATTGGGAAAGAAGATTGGCAAATGAATGGACTGATTAAGAGCCACACTGGATACCACCTTGGGCATGAAAGATGGATTGGTTCTGAGGGACACCCTGTCCACATGAAAGATGATGAAAGGCTCCACTGCCATAAGGGTCTGTAATTCAGATACCTTTCTTGCTGAAGTGATTGCTAAAAGGAAAGCTGTTTTCCAAGAAAGAAATTTTAAGTCTGCAGTAGCAGCTGGCTCGAAAGGAGGTAGAGTGAGTTTCTCCAAAACAAAGTTAAGGTCCCCGGCTGGGGTTGGAGCTCTTCTGGGTGGTCTCAAATTTTTGACCCCTCTGAGGAACTGCTTGAGCAGTGGATGAGAGAAGAGGGGAGGTTCTATGTTATAATGAGCTGAAATGTCTGAGGCGTGAATTTTGATACAGGAAAAAGACAGGCCCTTATGAAGCATCTCAGTTAAGTATTGTAAAATCTGTGGTAAATTGGGTGCTGCTGTGCTCATCCCTTGAGATTGATTCCCGGCACAGAAACTTTTCCATTTTTCAGCATAAAATTTTCTAGTACTAGGCCTCCTTGCCTCTAAAATGGATATCCATCACAGGTTTACTGAGGGATGGTAAAGGAGAGATTAGATAATTAGCCAGGCTGCTAGGTTCAGTGTTAGAAGCTGAAGGTGCAGAATCTGGTTCTCCTGCTGAGACAGCAGGAAAGGAGTCTTGAGGCAGGTGTCATGGGGATAACCGTGGCCAATCTGGAGCAATCAAAATCATCCTTGGTTTGTCCTGTTTGATTTTTAGTAGTACTTTGGAGAGCAGAGGCAGAGGGGGGAAGGCACAGACTGATAGGTTTATCCAGCTGAAGGACAGTGCATCCACTTTCCAGGCTTGTTTGTGGAGAGTCCTTGTGCAAAATTTGTACCAAAATTTGGTAGTTCTGGAGCGAGGCAAACAGGTCCATATCTGGGCTCGCCCATTTGCTTGTCAACATGTTGAAAATCCTTGGTTCCAGTTTCCACTCGTGTGGATCCATGAGGTTTCTGCTTAGTCAGTCTGCCAGTGTATTTAATTTTCCTGGCAGGAACTGAGCTTGTAGGTGCACTTGGTAGCTCAAGGCTGTGTTCCACAATGCCATGGCTAGTCTGCAGAGGGGGTAGGAATGTGCACCCCCCCCCCCGCTTATGTACCACATAACAGTGGTGTTGTCCATCTTTAACATTAGTTGTCCTGGAAGAATGTGGTCCTTGAAGACTGTCGGAGCATTCTGTACAGCTAACATTTCTTTTTGATTGATATGCAGGTGCATTTGACTTGGGTTCCATTTGCCCTGAATGCACTTCCCTGCCAGGTGAGCCCCCATGCATAGTCTGATGCATCTGTTGTTAGGGTTTGGGTGGCAGGGGGTGGTGTGAAAGGTAGTCCCTTGTTTTGGTGGCAGGCCTCTGCCCACCAAAGGAACTCTAGGCAAGGTATGACAGGAATCATTGCTTCTAGATCCTGAGAATGTTGACACCATAGGCTTTTTAGATACCACTGTAGTTTCCTCATATGCAGTCTTGCATATGGAATTAGAAGAATGCAGGAGGCCATGAACCCCAAGGCTTGCAGTATTTGTCTTGCAGATAGCAGGGTTTTTGTGGCCACTTGTTTGAAGTACGTTGTCAAATGAATTTGTTTCTCTGGCGTGAGGAAAGCCAACTGGGAAGTTGTATTCAAACTTGCTCCCAGGAATATAATTTGTTGACAGGGTACTAGGTTTGATTTCTTTTCATTCATGGTGTACCCCAGAGAAGTTAGAACCCTTTGTACAAAGGCCAGATGATTCAAATGTATGTCCTGGCTTTTTGCCTGAATTAGACAACAGTCAAGGTATGGGTATATTTGAATATTTCTTTGCCTGCACAATGCAATAACTGGAGCTAGGCACTTTGTGAATACCCTGGGTGCAGTAGATAAGCCAAAGGGCAGTGCAGAGAACGGATAGTGCGTGTAGCCTGCTTTGAAGCGTAGGTAACTTCTGCAAGATTCCCTGATAGGGATGTGCAGGTATGCTTCGTTTAAATCTAGTGTTGCCAACCAGGTATCTTTACCTAGCATAGAAAGCAACTGGTGAAGTCAACATCTTGAATTTTGGAATCACCAACAAGGTGTTTAGAGTGGACAGGTCCAGGATAGGATGCCATAAATAAAGAAGTTATGTCTTAACAAAACGTTCCGTCTGTATTGTTGATCCTCCAGTCATTACACATGGGTATCAGAACCGAGCCGGCCATTTTCCAAGCTCGCGTCAGCTTCAAACTCTCGAGCTAAACTCCTACCCACAATTTCTCTTCTCCCTGTTACCTCAGATTGAGTTTGCAAGTCAAAGAAGGTAGACACTACCTCTGGTCAAATAACCTAAGAGAACCGGATGTTGAGATCTACTAGAAACCACAGGAGGGGGAAGGAGAAAGGGTCATAATGACTGAACGAGGATCAACAATACAGATGGAACATTATGGTAAGACATAACTTCTTTATCTGATATTGTTAATCCTCGTTCATTCTTTATGCATGGGACATAGTCCCCAGCTAACTCTATTCCTGGGAGGCTCTCATGAAATGACATTCCTGAGCACCATAGAACTGAAAGATGCTCTTTCCCTGGAGGCCAAATCCAATTTGTAATGATTGATGAAGGTATGAGGCATAGCCCAAGTTGCAGCTACACAGATGTCATGTAAAGAAGCTCTGGCATGGAAGGCAGCAGAAGTTGCCACCGACCTTGTTGAATGAGCTTTCATGGTAGTAGGCAACAAGATATTACGTTGTGTGCAAATAAAGGTCACACAGTGCTTCAACCATCTAGCTAATGTGACCTTAGCAACAGCAGATCCTAATCTAGGTCCAGAAAAGGCCAAAAATAACTGGTCAGATTTACGAAAGGGTTTAGTCCTGTTTAAGTAAAAACGGATTTGCCTGTGTATATCTAGGGTATGTAGGCAATACTCTCCTCTGTTTGAATGATTGAATGATTGACATCTAAGTAGGTAACTTCATTTGTCAGCAACCTGTGGAGTATCGGATCTGAATTGGATCCGAGCCGGCAGCTTTATTCAGCTAAGATCTGAGCTCCAAGCTCCTCCCCCTTACCCATAACCCCCTGCCATCCCTCTCTGTCCTCAGATAGAGTTTGCTATAGTATCACAGAATACTACAAAACAAAAGATCAGCTAAACATCCTAACCTGATGTCATCTGGAAAGGAAGCACAAAGATCCTAAAAGGACGAACTACAGGTTAGTGGGACGGAGAAGGGGGGGGGGGGGGTTGGTTGCTGACAAATGAAGTTACCTACTCAGATGAAACGTTATGGTGAGTACATAACTTCTTTAACTGAAGTAGTTGACTTCATTTGTTCATCAACCTGTGGGACAGAGTCCCCAGCTACCAAAAACTTGGGAGGTCCTCATGGAAGAATATTCCGGAGCACTGCAGTGCCAAAGGACGCCCTCCCTCTGGAAATTATATCCAACTTGTAATGGGTAATAAAAGTATGGGATGAAGCCCAAGTGGCTGCTGAACACATGTCATCCAAGGACACACTGGACCAAAAAGCAGCAGAAGTAGAAATCGATAGAGTAGAATGGGAGTGAACTCTGACAGGTTCAGGACGGCCAGAACTCTTATATGCGAGAAGTATACATTGGGAAATCCATCTGGACAATGTAGCTTTTGACACAGGTTTACCCAAAAAGGGTTTAGTAAAGGATACAAGGAGTTGCTCAGATTTCCTATGTTCAGCAGTCCTGTGAAAGTAGAACCTCAATCGTCTGTGCACGTCCAAAGAATGTAATTTGTATTCACCTTTGTTCTGATAATTTGGGAAACAAAACTGTAAATTGATAGATTGATTAATGTTGGAATCAGAGGCAACTTTAAGCAAAAAGGAGGGATTGGTCCTGAGGGAAACTGTCTTTATGAAATACCAGGTATGGAGGTTTGGCACAAAGGGCTTGAAGCTCCGAAACCCTTCTAGCCGAAACGACAGCAATGAGAAAGGCCGTTTTCCAAGGTAAATATTTTAGATCCACCGAAGCGGCAGGTTCAAAGGGGGGGCCAGTAAGAGCCTGGAGAACAAGGGTTAAATCCCACAGAGGGACTGCATCCTTAACAGGAGGCCTTAACAAGAAAGTACCTTTTAAGAAAGTCTTGCAAATCTTAGAAAAAGCTAAAGGACCGAGATCACTTCCCACATGAAAGTGGGAAATCGCTGCCAATTGGACTTTGACCGTAGAGGAGCTGGCACCTTGGTCAAATAAATATGACAAAAAGTCTAATACAGCTGGTATCGGGGCTGTAAAGGGATCCAAATTTCTATGTTCTGCCCAGATCGAAAAACGTTTCCATTTGCTCTTATAGACCTTCCTAGTAGAAGGTTTATGAGCGGCTACTAAAATAGCCTTAACAGAAGAGGAGATGCCGTAAGTCCTAGCTATTATTGGAACTGGATCAACCAAGCTGTGATCTTGAGATTGTCCAGGTTTGGGGTTGTGAACCCTAGGGGGTGAGATTATCAGATCCAGAGTGGGATCCAAAATCTATGGAGGATTCACTAGATGAGACCATAGGCAAGGGAACCACGTTTGACGAGGCCAGAATGGGTCTATGAGGATCACTCTGCTCACCAACCAACGAGCTTTCTGCAAGAATTTTACCATCAGAGGAAGAGGCGGATAAGCATGAAGTAGACCGGATGGCCAAACCTGCACTAAAGCGTCTCTGGGGGATTCCCCTGGTGGGGGAAGTAGAGCGAAGTACTCGCTGCACTTTGCGTTCAAACGCGACGCAAAGAGATCGCAGCAAGGTTGACCCCCACTTGAGGAAGATTTGCTTCGCTACTCTCGGGTTCAGAGACCACTCGTATGGTGAGAGGATGGTTCGACTCTGCCTGTCTACCAAAATGTTCGACCGACCCAGGATGTGCGTTGCTATGAGAAAGCGGTTGGTGGCAATCGCCCATTCCCAAACTCTCATGGCCTCTCAACAAAGAGGATAGGATCTGGTTCCCCCCTGTTTGTTGATATACCAGACTACTGACATGTTGTCTGTTTGAATTGCAATTGTCCCTAAGGGAAGAAGGGCCTGGAGTGCTTGCAATGCTAAAAGCACCGCCCTCATCTCTAGGACAATGATGTGCAACAAGGTCTCCGAGTGGGTCACTTGCCTTGGACGGTTCTGCCCATGCATTGCCCCCCCACCTGAGGCGAGAAGCATCCGTGGTCACCGTGGCTTGGGGTGGGGGACATTGAGAAGGGGTGCCCTTCCCGGAGATCCGAGGACTGGATCCACCAGAGTAGGGATTTCCTGCAAACCTTGTTGAGGGGGATAGATGCACTTAGCGGATGTTGCAGGATGGACCATTGAACCTGCAAGGTCTATTGTAGGACCCTCATGTTTAGACAAGCTAGAGTTGACAGATTGATGGCCGCAGCCATGGAACCTAGCGTCCTCAGGACCAATTCCGCTGGAGGAGCCGGGGATTGTAGGAGGGCCAGCACGTGGAGTGTCAAAGTTTGAAGCCTGTCCGGAGTTAGGAAGACCCTCAACAGGTTTGTGTCTAACCTGGCCCCTATGAAATCCAAGATTTGAGTTGGTTGAAGGGAAGATTTCTTGAGATTGATTGAGATTCCCAGAAGAGAGGCCAAGTGAAGGAAGTAATTCCTGGCTAAACTTAGTAGATGGCTGGTGGGGGTGGTCAGGAGCCAGTCGCCTAGGTACAGAAACACCTGTATTCCCTGAAGCCTCAGGTGGGCCGCTAAGACTGCCATAACTTTGGTGAACACCCTGGGGGCTGTGGTGAGACCAAAGGGGAGGAAACTGAACTGAAAGTGGCTGGCTCCCAGCCGGAAGCGGAGAAACTTTCTGGATCGTCTGTCCATCAAAATGTGGTAGTATGCATCCTTGAGGTCTATAGAGCACATCCAGTCATTCTCTTGCAGGAGTGGGAGAATGGACTGAATGGTGACCATCCGGAACTTTTCTTTGGCAACCGACAGGTTTAGAGTGAACAGGTCGAGGATTGGTCTCAAGTCCCCAGTCTTTTTTGGCACCAGACAGAACCTGGAGTAAAAGCCTGATCCGGATTGATCTTGGGGGCGGGCTGGATTGCTCTTTTTTCTAGCAGCGGTTTTATTTCTGTGGCTGCTGCCTCCCTTTGATTGGGTGGGACATCGTGGAGGCTCCGGGGTCCGAGAGGGAGATTCAGAAAGGGGATAGTGTAACCTCTGGATATGATTCGAAGCACCCAGTATTCCGTTGTAATGGACTCCCAAACTGCTAGGTGCCTCGGGAAATGCCCCCCAACTGCCTCCAGAGTGGAGCAGTCAGGTAACCCCTCAGGGATGCTGCACGGGCGGATCCGAAAAGGGTTCTCTCAACCCGAAATTCTTCGGTCCCCTCTGCCTCTGGGCCGGCGTGCACCCTGTCCTCCTCTGCTTCTGAAGGACGAGGGGTCTGGAGCAAAACGGGACTGTTGAGATTTCTGGAACCACATCTTCTTTTGTCCCCTTTGGTTCCCGGAGAAGGACCTCTGGGGAGCCGAGAAGCGGATCCCGATGGCAGACAACGTCTTCCCGTCTTTCTTGCTCTGGACTAGCATGTCGCGGACGGTCTTGCCAAACAGCGAAGAGCTGTCAAAAGGGGCATTTGCGAAGGACTCTTTGAAGGGCTCTGCAAAGTCGCAGAGATGGAGCCAAGCATGCCGTCATAAGACAATGCCCGCTCTGCTAGCTCTAGCGGCTCCTTCCGTAACATTGGAAAGAAGCCGCATAGAAGTGTTCGAAATGGACTTATGAGTGGCCATTCGAGCTGAGAATGTTTTCTTATCCTCGGGCGACCCGGTGTATTCCTTGAGATCCCACTGGAGTCGTATCACATGTGCCATATAGTTCAGCGACCTTACGGAAAAGGTAGCTGAAGCGAACATCCGCTTCCCTAGGCAGTCCATCGTCTGAGACTCCTTGGGAGGGTGGACCAAGGAACTCTCCTGGGCTAGTTCCTGCTTGGTGGCAGCCGCCACCAACAAGGCATCTACCGGAACACCCTTGCTCCAAACCGTCCAATCTGTGGGTGGGCTGAGGATTTTGTCTGGTCTCTTTGGTATGGGCTCCACAGTGTCCGGTTCCTTCCATGCCCTGGTAGTGATCAGATCTACCAGGGGATCGGCGGAAGGGGACACCCAAGAGGTAGATGGGCCTGCGTCAAACGCCTCCAGAAACACAGACTCATCGGAGGAAGGTTTTTGGGCTGACCACCCCCCTCTAATACGAAGCATTTCCATAATGTCTCCGAAGGAGACGCCCTCAGGGGGTGACCCTGGGGAACCTTCCCCTTCCTCTAGTCTGTGTCCTCTGTTAGGGACTCAGGTGAGTCCAAGTGCCTCCTCTTGCACTTACGTTTGTAAGGAACCTCCTGGGGGGGGGGCTGTCCGAAGATGCCTCACCAACCACATCCTATTCCTCTAAGGGAACCATCTGGGACGTAGGCGCAGGCTGTCCCTGGGGCCGGATGATGGGAGGTAGGCTCATCTGAGAGGGAGTGGAGGGTGGAACCGTAGCAGGAGCCTGGGGTTTCGAATCCCTCGACAAGACCCTCTCCACAACATCGAACGCCGAAGGGGAACTGCTCTCCCTGGGACCCAAGAGCAGTCCCCTCGGATCCGAAGCGTGGACCGGAGCCGATGCACTCGGATCCAAAGGGCCAGTATGCTCCGACCGAGACGGAGCCGAAGACACACTGACACCTCCGGATCCGAAGCTCAGCTCACGACTCAGAGAGCTCGGATCCGAAAAGGGACCCAACAAACTCGAGCGTGCGGTCGGAGCCAAAGTAGGGTGTACTATCGGCGCCGAACCTCCCCTGGCTCCGATGCAACCTGGATCCGACGGCTCTGAACCTCGGAAGTGGGTCGGAGAAGGAGCAATCGGGGTGAAAAATGGGGTTGAGCCCCCCCCCGGGAGGCAGGAGCACTCCCATCTGCAGTTGGGCCTGGAGAAACCTATGCATCATCTGGTCCATATCTGCATTGGACAAACTTTGAGTGGATCTAGACTACGCCACCGAGGCTGGCCTGGAGTGCCGCCTCTATGACCTCGAAGGTGACCAGGTCTCCTCCTCCGGCGAAAAACGAGGTGAATGAAGCCGGGAAGGAGAAGGCCTGGACGTCCTAGGAGAGGCTGTTTAGCCGACAGAGCCGAGGAGGAAGATTCGGCCCTCTGCTTGTGTTGTTTCTCTCTCCTTTTCTCCCTCCTAGATTCCCTCTCCTCCTGAACCAAGGTGGGAGGGCAAGTCCCAGCCAGGGGAGCAGGGATGGAAGGCGGGACCACTGCAGTCGCAGCCTGTGCCGCCGAGAGAAAAGAGGACGAAGCAGAGTCCGGGGGCAGAAGTCCCGTCAGAATCAGCTTCTACCTCCTGTCCCTCAAAGCCCTGGGGTTGAAGGCTGCACAAATTGTGCAGCCCGAGGAGAGATGGTCAACCCAAAGGCAGATAACACACCGAGTGTGGCCATCAGCTGGGGATAGCTTATGGCCACACTTGGTGCATTTGGAAAAAATTGCTTTCGGGGCCTCAGACATGGTGACAAAAGATAGGCCCAACCTGCACACACACCTTCACACACATGGGGGGGAGGGGGGAAGACTAACTAACTAAAAAAATAGAAAAAAATTACTAACAAGTTTAGCAGTTCAAGAGATAAAGGGGAAACAACACTCACTAGTCTATCGATTAAACTAAAAACTAAGTGAAAAGGTAAATTTTTAATATATAAACTCACGAAGCCCTACGCTTGGAAACTCATTCTAGATGCTTGAATAAGCCATGGCAAACGAGATCTGAGGACAGAGAGGGATGGCAGGGGGTTATGTGTAAGGGGGAGGGGGCTTGGAGCTTGGATCTTAGCTGAATAAAGCTGCCGGCTTGGATCCAATTCGGATCAGGTACCCCACAGGTTGATGAACAAATGAAGTTAACTACTTCAGATCTGGCAATTCAATGGCTTGATTAAATGGACATTTCAGAGATCACTTCAGGCAGAAATGACGGATTATTTTTCAGAGACACTCTCTCTATGAAAAATCAAGTATGGACTCTTGATACATAAAGCTTGATGTTCAGAAATACGTCTGGCAGAAGTAATAGCGACCAGAAACAAGGTTTTCCATGACAAATACTTGAGGTCACAAGAAGAGGCTGGTTCGAAAGGTGACATTGTCAGGGCTTGTAGAACTAATAAATCCCATGGTTGAATAGGTTCTCTAAAAGGTGGCTTCAAATGATTCACACCTTTTATGAAGGTCTTGCACAATTTATGGGACATGAGAGGAATCTTGAACACCCTCAAGAAAATTAGAAATTGCAGCCAAATGAACTCTAATGGTAGAGGCCGATTGACCCGATTGAAACAGGTCGGCCAGATAGTCTAGTAGTATCAACACTGGTGCTGAAAAGGGGTCTAACTTGTTTATCTTTCGGCCAACAGGTAAATCTTTTCCACTTGCTCAGATAAATAATTCTGGTGGAAGACTTATGAGAAACAATGAGAATATCACATACTGGTAAAGAAAGATCATTCTGCCTGGCAATCAAGGGAATTGGAGTAGCCAAGCAGTTCGCTTCAGGCTGTTCAGGTTGGGATGAATCAGGTTCTGTGGGTGTGAGATCAACTCCGGGGTTGGATGGAGAATCCATGGTCGATCTAGTAGGAGAGGCCAAAGGAAGGGGAACCAAATCTGTCGAGGCCAATATGGTACTATGAGGATCACCTTGCTCTTCAACAGACTGGCTTTCTTCAGAAACTGGGGAATGAGGGGAAAGGGTGGAAATACGTAAAGAAGACCCAAGGGCCAATCGTGGACTAGAGCGTCGCTGGATGACTGTCCCAGAGGAGGAACCAGGGCGAAGTAGTTGCTGCATTTGTAGTTGGTTGGGGATGCAAAGAGGTCGCAGCAAGGATGGCCCCAGCAGTGGAAGAACTCTGCCACTATCAAGGGATTCAGGGACCACTCGTAAGGTAACTCCCGGGAATGTGCGTTGCTAGAAGAAAACTGTTGGTAGCCATCGCCCATTGCTATACCCTCATGGCCTCTGGACAAAGGAGGTAAGATTTGCTTCCACCTTGCTTGTTGATGTACTAGACCACCACCATGTTTGTCTGATTGAATCGCAATTGTCCCAGACGGCAGCAGGGGATGGAATGCTTGCAACGCCAGAAGCACCGCCCTGAGCTCTAGAACATTTATATGCAGATGGGCCTCTAATTTGGACCAAGTGCCTTGGACCGTCTGTCCCTGACATAGCCCCCACCCCATCAGGGAGGTGTCTGTGGTCACTGTGGCCTTGGGTTGCTGGGGGGAGAAGGGGCGAGACCATTGAGAGAGATTGTGCGTCATCCACCAATTTAAATCCTGTTTGCACCTGTGGGTTACTCGAATCATGGCTGAAAGAGGATGCTGAAAAGGATACCATTGGGTGAGCAGTAGCCATTGTAGAAGCCTCATGTGAAACCTGGTCAGGGAAACAATGGAGATGGAGGCTGCCATGGAACCCAACAGCTGTAGAACTGAATGAGCCATGGATTTTTCCTTTGAAAGGATTGGAATTAGTTATTGCTTTCTCCTTAGAATTCTGTGCTCTGGGATAGTAGCTCTGCAGTTTTTTGCGTCTAAGATAACCCCTATAAATTCTGTTGACCGAGATGGGGTGAGATTGGATTTCTGCCAGTTTATGGTTATGCCTAGCCTTTGAGCAGCGAGGAGAGAGTAAGCCAAGGCTTTTTCCAGTAGATATCTGGTGAGGGCGAAATGAGCCAGTCATCTAGGTATGGAAAAGTACAGTTTTGTACCTACCATAAATGTAGATGTCCGATAGGTATGCATCTGCAGTCATCACATATGGGTTGTCCTGCCTCAGGCAGCCCTTCGGTCGGCCGGATTCCAAAGTCTGGGTCCGGCGTCAGCTGATGTCGACCTTTCCCCGTCAGAGCGCCTGGGGTATAAAAGCGTCAGCCGACGCCATCTTCCTCAGTTTTTCTTGCCCCAGATGCCAGGTGCCCTCTAAGGAAGGCTAAATTTGGAGAAATGCAATAAATTCCAAACATTTTCAGAAATATATATATAAATATCTATATATATATATAAATATGTATATAAAACAAATACACCATAATAGATAACCCCAGCTAGCTATGAGAGGGATAAGAACCCAAGAAATACCACAGAGGGGAAGGAGGGTGGGTAAACCTGACTGCAGATGCATACCTATCGGACATCTACATTTATGGTAGGTACAAAACTGTACTATGTCCTTCAAGGATGCATCTGCAGTCATCACATATGGGTAGAATACCATAGCCAATCTGGGGGTGGAGGATCTATGTAAATGATGGTGTAGCTAAAATTCCCTGCAGGACTGCCGTAGCAAAGCCTGCTCTGGATCTGGAATATAAAGATAAATTGTAATGCTTGGAAAATGTATGCATGGAGCTCTATGTAGCAGCTTCTAAAATGTCCTTGGTAGCCACCCCTCTTAAGAAGGCTGTGGAGGCGGCTGTAGCTCTGGTGGAATGAGGTCTAATGTTAGCTGGCACAGTCTTTCCATGAAAGGAGTAACAAAAACAAATGCAATTCCCTATCCATTTTGAAATTGTCTGTTTGGAAATTGCTTTTCCTTGTGCACCAGCAGCATATGCTACAAACAGCTGGTCAGTTTTTCTGTAACTTTTAGTTCTGTCCAAGTAGTAGCGCAACTAACTGTGCATGTCCAGGGTGTGCAGAAGTTTTTCCCCTTTGTTTTGTGGATTTGGAAAGAAGGTAGGCAGGTGAATAGCTTGGTTCAATGAGACCCTGGATACCACCTTTGGCATAAATGAAGGATTGGTTCTCAGTGAAACTCTGTCCTGATGAAAAATAAGAAATGGCTGTACTGCCATGAGGGCCTGTAACTCAGATACTCTTCTTGCTGAGGTTATGGCCAGAAGGAAGGCAGTCTTCCAAGACAGGAACTGTGGTTCTGCAGATGCTGCTGGTTCAAAGGGAGGTAGTGTTAGTTTTTCCAACACGAAGTTAAGGTCCCAAGTAGGCACTGGTGGTTTCCTTGGAGGATTGATGTTTTTAATTCCTCTTAGAAACTGCCTTAGGAGAGGATGAGAGAAGACAGGTGGATCAGTATTGTACTCTGCTGAAATTGCTGAAGCATGAATTTTAATGGAAGAGTAAGACAGGCCATTGTG
The DNA here is from genome assembly GCF_019279795.1 of Protopterus annectens. NCBI lineage: Eukaryota > Metazoa > Chordata > Ceratodontiformes > Protopteridae > Protopterus > Protopterus annectens. The sequence goes on from NC_056748.1 coordinate 1,151,388,033, forward strand.
GAGCATTTCTGCCAAGTATTCCAGAATATGTGCCATGTTCATCACTGTCGTATCTAGGCCCTTTGTGGTGTTCCAAGTGTGAAACCTTTTCCATTTTGCTGAATATGCCTTCCTTGTGGAAGGCCGGCGAGCTTCCATGATGATATCCTTCACTCTCTTGGATAGCTTATCCTGTGGAGGAATCAAGGTATTTTCCAGGCTGTTAGTTGCAAGGTTTTCAGGTTGGAATGCAGAGTTTTGTAATTGTGTTGTGTCAGGAGAAGTGGCCATAGTGGAAGAGGCCATGGTTTTGTGCGTGACATGCTCTTTAACAGTGGGTACCAGTGCTGTCTTGGCCAGTCTGGAGCTATCAGAATCACTTTTGGCTGCTCTGTCCTGATCTTCAGTAAGACCTTGGTCATTAATAGAAGAGGTGGAAAAGCATACACTGTTAGAGTTCTCCAGCTGAAAGACAGGGCGTCCACTTTTCATGCTTGTGGGTGGTATGTCCTTGAGCAGAATTTCTTCAGCTGATGATTGTGGGGGGAGGCAAAGAGATCTATGTCCGGCCTCCCCCATAATTGTGTTATCTGAAGGAAGATGTCTGGGTGCAGCATCCATTCGTGTGCATCCATGATGTTCCTGCTTAAACTGTCCGCCAGTATATTGTCCTTTCCTGGCACGAACTGGGATTGTAGCTCTATATTGATTTTCAGGGGAAACTAGCCGAAGGTAATTCGAAGAACTTGAAACAAGAAATGGTCTAAACCCAAAGCTTTAAAAAAGGGCTGAGAAAAAAGGAAAAACATTAGCCAAACCGGGGCCAAAGGCTGAAAAAAAGCATGGGGTTGTAAAAACTTACCATTTGTAGGTTCTCTAAAGGTGGCTTCAGAACTGAGATTCACACCTTTTATAAAGATTAGCATGCCTACAATTTATGGGACATGGAGAGGAATCCTGAACACCCTCAAAAGAAAATTAGAAATTGCAGCCAAATGAACTCTAATGGTGAGGCCGATTAACCCGATTGAAACAGGTCGGCCAGATAGTCCTGAAATAGTAGTATCAACACTGGTGCTGAAAAGGGGTCTAACCTGTTTATCTTTTGGCCAACAGGTAAATCTTTTCCACTTGCTCAGATAAGTAATTCTGGTGGAAGACTTTATGAAAGCTTAATAAAGAATATACACACATACTGGTAAAGAAGATCATTCTGCCTGGCAATCCAAGGGTGGAGTAGCCAAGCAGTTAAGCTTCGAACTGAGCTATTTCAGGTTGGGATGAATCAGGTTCTGTGGGTGTGAGATCAACTCGGGGTTGGATGGAGAATCCATGGAAGAAGTGCGATCTAGTAGGAGAGGCCAAGGGAAAGGGAACCAAATCTGCTGAGGAGCCAATAATATATGGTACCTATGAGGATCACCTTGCTCTTCAACAGACAGGCTTTCTTCAGGAAAAACTGGGGAATGAGAAGGAAAGGGTGGAAATGCATTAAAAAAGAAGACCCAAAACCAATTGTCTCGTGGACTAAATGGATGACTGTGTCCAGAGAGGGAACCAGAGGCGAAGTAGTTGCTGCATTTGTAGTTGGTCAGGGATGCAAGAGGTCGCAGCAGGAGGAATGCCCCAGCAGTGGAAGAAACTCTGCACCACTATCAAGGGTTCAAGGGACCACTCGTAAGAGTTGAGAAGAATGCACCTGCTGAATCTGCTATCCACGTTGGAACTCCCGGGAATGTGCGTTGCTAGAGAAGAAAGCACTGTTGGTAGCCATTGCCCATTGCTATACCCTCGCAGCCTCTGGACAAAGGAGGTAAGATTTAGTTCCACCTTGCTTGTTGATGTACTAGACCACCACCATGTTTGTCTGACTGAATGCATAATTGTCCCAGGCGGCAGCAGGGGATGGAATGCTTACAGCGCCAGAAGCACCGCCCTGAGCTCTAGAACATTTATATGCAGATGGGCCTCTAATTTGGACCAAGTGCCTTGGACGTCTGTCCCTGACATAGCCCCACCCCATCAGGGGAGGTGTCTGTGGTCACTGTGGCCTTGCTGGGTTGCTGGGGGAGAAGGTGAGACCATTGAAAGAAGAAGAGAGATTGTGCGTCATCCACCAATTTAAATCCTGTTTGCACCTGTGGGTTACTCGAATCATGGCTGAACGAGGATGCTGAAAAGGATACCATTGGGTGAGCAGTAGCCATTGTAGAAGCCTCATGTGAAACCTGGTCAGGGAAACAATGGTGATGGAGGCTGCCATGGAACCCAACAGCTGTAGAACTGAATGAGCCATGGATTTTTCCTTTGAAAGGATTGGAATTAGTTATTGCTTTATCCTTAGAATTCTGTGCTCTGGGATAGTAGCTCTGCAGTTTTTTGCGTCTAAGATAACCCCTATAAATTCTGTTGACTGAGATGGGGTGAGATTGGATTTCTGCCAGTTTATGGTTATGCCTAGCCTTTGAGCAGCAAGGAGAGAGTAAGCCAAGGCTTTTTCCAGTAGATATCTGGTGAGGGCGAAATGAGCCAGTCATCTAGGTATGGAAAAGTACAGTTTTGTACCTACCATAAATGTAGATGTCCGATAGGTATGCATCTGCAGTCATCACATATGGGTTGTCCTGCCTCAGGCAGCCTTGATCGGCGGTTCCAAAGTCTGGGTCCGGCGTCAGCTGATGTCGACCTTTCCCCGTCAGCGCCTGGGGTATAAAAGCGTCAGCCGACGCCATCTTCCTCAGTTTTTCTTGCCCCAGATGCCAGGTGCCCTCTAAGGAAGGCTAAATTTGGAGAAATGCAATAAATTCCAAACATTTTCAGAAATATATATATAAATATGTATATAAAACAAATACGCCATAATAGATAACCCCAGCTAGCTATGAGAGGGATAAGAACCCAAGAAATACCACAGAGGGGAAGGAGGGTGGGTAAACCTGACTGCAGATGCATACCTATCGGACATCTACATTTATGGTAGGTACAAAACTGTACTATGTCCTTCAAGGATGCATCTGCAGTCATCTATATGGTAGAATACCATAGCCAATCTGGGGGTGGAGGATCTATGTAAATGATGGTGTAGCTAAAATTCCCTGCAGGACTGCCGTAGCAAAGCCTGCTCTGGATCTGGAATATAAAGATAAATTGTAATGCTTGGAAAATGTATGCATGGAGCTCCATGTAGCAGCTTCTAAAATGTCCTTGGTAGCCACCCCTCTTAAGAAGGCTGTGGAGGCGGCTGTAGCTCTGGTGGAATGAGGTCTAATGTTAGCTGGCACAGTCTTTCCATGAAAGGAGTAACAAAAACAAATGCAATTCCCTATCCATTTTGAAATTGTCTGTTTGGAAATTGCTTTTCCTTGTGCACCAGCAGCATATGCTACAAACAGCTGGTCAGTTTTTCTGTAACTTTTAGTTCTGTCCAAGTAGTAGCGCAACTAACTGTGCATGTCCAGGGTGTGCAGAAGTTTTTCCCCTTTGTTTTGTGGATTTGGAAAGAAGGTAGGCAGGTGAATAGCTTGGTTCAATGAGACCCTGGATACCACCTTTGGCATAAATGAAGGATTGGTTCTCAGTGAAACTCTGTCCTGATGAAAAATAAGAAATGGCTGTACTGCCATGAGGGCCTGTAACTCAGATACTCTTCTTGCTGAGGTTATGGCCAGAAGGAAGGCAGTCTTCCAAGACAGGAACTGTGGTTCTGCAGATGCTGCCGGTTCAAAGGGAGGTAGTGTTAGTTTTTCCAACACGAAGTTAAGGTCCCAAGTAGGCACTGGTGGTTTCCTTGGAGGATTGATGTTTTTAATTCCTCTTAGAAACTGCCTTAGGAGAGGATGAGAGAAGACAGGTGGATCAGTATTGTACTCTGCTGAAATTGCTGAAGCATGAATTTTAATGGAAGAGTAAGACAGGCCATTGTGGAGCATTTCTGCCAAGTATTCCAGAAAATGTGCCATGTTCATCACTGTCGCATCTAGGCCCTTTGTGGTGTTCCAAGTGTGAAACCTTTTCCATTTTGCTGAATATGCCTTCCTTGTGGAAGGCCGGAAGCCCATGATGATATCCTTCACTCTCTTGGATAGCTTATCCTGTGGAGGAATCAAGGTATTTTCAGGCTGTTAGTTGCAAGGTTTTCAGGTTGGAATGCAGAGTTTTGTAATTGTGTTGTGTCAGGAGAAGTGGCCATAGTGGAAGAGGCCATGGTTTTGTGCGTGACATGCTCTTTAACAGTGGGTACCAGTGCTGTCTTGGCCAGTCTGGAGCTATCAGAATCACTTTTGGCTGCTCTGTCCTGATCTTCAGTAAGACCTTGGTCATTAATAGAAGAGGTGGAAAAGCATACACTGTTAGAGTTCTCCAGCTGAAAGACAGGGCGTCCACTTTCCATGCTTGCGGGTGGTATGTCCTCGAGCAGAATTTCTTCAGCTGATGATTGTGGGGGGAGGCAAAGAGATCTACGTCCGGCCTCCCCCATAATTGTGTTATCTGAAGGAAGATGTCTGGGTGCAGCATCCATTCGTGTGCATCCATGATGTTCCTGCTTAAACTGTCCGGCAGTATATTGTCCTTTCCTGGCACGAACTGGGATAGTAGCTCTATATTGATTTTCAAGGAAAGTTCCCATAGATTCATTGCCAGTCTGCAAAGAGGGTAAGAATGGGTGCCCCCTTGCTTGTTTATGTACCACATAACTGTGGTGTTCTGTCCTTATTAGCAGGTGGCCTTGATGCAGAAAGAGTTTGAAGGCCTCGATTGCATGTATCACGGCCAGCATTTCCTTTTGGTTTATGTGCATGCGTAGCTCTTTTTGTGACCATAGTCCTTGAATGCATCTGCCCTCCATGTGCGCTCCCCATCCGTGGTCTGAAGCATCCGTTGTAATGGTTTGGCTGGCTATTGGTCTGCTGAAGGGAAGACCCCTGTTTGACTGGCTTGCTTGAGCCCACCACAGAAATTCCTTTTGAAGGCATGGAATGAGTGGTATCAAAGTTTCCAAGCTGTGACTGTGCTGAGTCCATAAACTCCTTAGGTACCATTGTAGCTTCCTCATATGCAGCCTTGCTTGTGGAATCAGGTGAATGCAGGAAGCCATGTAACCCAGGGCCTGCAGGATTTTCCTTGCAGTCAGCTGAGTTTGTTTTGACAGATTTTTGAAGTAATCCGGTAGTTGACTTTGCTTTTCTTCTGTGAGGAAAGCCATTTGGGTGGTTGTGTCCAGATTTGCACCCAGAAAAGTTATTCTTTGGGATGGAACAAGTCTTGACTCGTGAATGTTGACTGTATATCCCAAGGCCTGAAGTAGGTGAATGGCATAATTCAAGTGTTTTACCAAAGTTTGTTGACTGTCCGCTTGTATAAGGCAGTCGTCCAGATATGGGTATGTTTGAATCCCCTGAAGTCTGCAGTGTGCAATTACTGATGCCAGGCATTTTGTGAATACTCTGGGCGCAGTAGTTAAGCCAAAGGGCAATGCTGAGAATTGATAATGCTCTGAACCTGCAAGAAATCTGAGGTGTCTTCTGCAACTTTGTCTGATAGGGACATGCAGGTATGCCTCCTTGAGGTCTAGAGTTACCAGCCAAGACCCCTTGCCCAGCATGGGAAGAAGTTGCTGTAGAGTCAGCATTTTGAATTTTGGCACAATGAGATAAGTATTCAGTGTGGACAAGTCGAGAATAGGCCTCCATTGCTTTTCTTTTCTTGGAACAAGGAATAGTCTGGAATAAAATCCTTGGCCTTGTTCGAAGAGAGGAACCTTTTCTATAGCTTTCATTTGCATTAAGTTGGATATTTGTTTCAAAGCCTCTGCCCTTTGATTCGGTGGCAGGTCTGGCATGCCATTTCTTTTTGGTAATGTGTAAAAATGGAACCTGTATCCTTTGTCTATTATTTGTAGTGTCCATTTGTCCCTTGTAATACTGTGCCAGTTTTCTGAATATAAAGAAAGCTTTCCGCCCAAAGGTGCTTCCAATTGAGCCCTGGTTGGTGGTGTCAAAGTAAAGTCATTGAGTCTGTCCTGGTGCAGCAGTTGTAGGTCCTGCACCACCTCTCTGGTTGGGAGGCTGCCATTGACGGCCTCTGTAGGAGCCTCTAGCTTGCCCTCTACCTCTGGCACGCCTGGTTTGCCTCTCTGAAATCTCTCTGTGTCTGGAAAGGACCAATTCTTGTAAGGCCAATTTCTGCTGAATCTTGGTGGTTGGACTTGGAGAAAATCTTTGACTGTTTGTACAGATTTTGTTTATTCTTCAAATTTCTTTAAGACCTCCTGAGCAGTGGAGCCAAATAACTTTTGCTTTTCCAGTGGAGCATCCAGAAGCTTTGCTTTAACATGGTCTGGCAGAGATTGTTCCTTCAGCCAAGCATGCCTACGTATGACTGCACCTGTCATAGCTGACCTACATGAAGCTTCCAATGCATCATAACCACACTGCAAGAAATGGTTGCTAACCTGTTGGGAGTTATGTACCAGATCCTGAAGTGATTTGCGATCTAGGGGCTCAGGTGAAGACAGTTTTTTATGCAATTCATCCAACAAATACTCTTGGTACTGTATCATATGAAATTGACAATTTAAAGCCCTCATAGAAAGAGTAGCCGAAGTATACACTTTTTTACCCCATCTCTCTAAAGCCCTGGACTCCCTTTCAGAGGGGAGTGGATTTTTGGAAGTGGCAGCTGCAACCCCTTTAGGGCCCTGGGAAATAGTTTCTGGATCAGCAGAGTGGGCCTTGTAAAGGAAAAGATGCGAGTCCGGGACCCTGTAATACCTATCGGGTTTGGCAGGAGCCGGAGGAAGAGTGTCAGGGGTTGTGCTAGACTCAGAGTACACATCATCAATGACATTCAAAACAGGAGGAATAGCCAAAGGTCTATGCTGAGGCAAATGCAAGAAAGTCCTTAATCTCTTCCTGGAATCAGAGAATTCCTGGCTCTGCCATTGGAAATGCTCTCTCATAGTGTGAAGTGTCTCCCCGAAGGAAAGCTCTTCAGGAGGGGAGGCCGAGGGGATAGCTTCCTCTGCATCAGAATCCTCGTAGGCCGAAAAAACCACCTCCTGGTAGTCCGAATGAGTAGAGCCATCAGAGGCCTCATCTGAGGAGTGGGGATCAGAGGGCTCAACCTTGGGCCTTTTATCTGGAGGAGGTTGAGAGCCCCTGTCCGGATGTGGCTGTGAGCCCCTAATTAAGGAAATAAGGTCCTCTGCTAAGCTTAGGATCTGTGAACCTGTAGAGGGCCCCTGAGGAATAACCCTGGGAGGCAAAGTTCTTGAGTGTTTAGCAGCTTTAGCCCTAGAGAATGCCTTTATGGACATGGATGCAGGAAGCCTGGCTGCACCACGTGCTGGTGTAGTTATGCCTAGGGGAATGGTGTCGGAAGGTTCCAGGACACCAGTTTCTGATGGAAATTCAATAACTGACTCCAAAGGGGCCTCCGGGGCAGAGGTTGTCGGTTGAGCGGAATCGGTGGACGGAAGCACCAAGGACTCTGTTTCAGCCGAGACCGAGACACTCGCAGTAGGCCTGGCCGTGGTTTCAGCCGAAACCACGGCCCATGTGTGTCGGTCCTAGTCCTTCCGTTTCTTAATTAAATGTGAAGTCGGAGTCTCCGATGGCATACTGTAAGCAAAACTAGCCCCAAAAAATTCCTCTGCAAACTCCGCTCGTCTAAGAGTGCGTCGGTTGAAGGAAGCACAGGCTGAACAGGCCGAGACGTTGTGGTCTGGGTCTAGGCAGGGGAGGCAGTAAGAGTGGAAATCCTTATGAGGTATTTGTTTCCCACAAGTTAAACAATTATTAATTTTATCTGACATCCGTCGAGGCAAGAAAGAGTCCCCAACGGGGTACTTAGCTTTTGAAGTCTTCAGTAGCTGAATTACAGGAGCTGGCCGACCGGCACTTGCGAACTGCTTCTGCTTCGGGCACCACGCGGCAAAAAAGACCGAGGAAGATGGCGTCGGCTGGCCTTTTATACCAGGTGCTCTGACGTCGGGGAAAGGGCGACATCAGCCGACGCTGGACCCATACTTTGGAGTCCGGACGACCGAAGGGCTGCCTGAGGCAGGACAACCCATATGTGATGACTGCAGATGCATCCTTGAAGGACATCACCTGGAATCCTTTAAGTCGCAAGTGAGCTGTGACAACTGCCATGCACTTTGTGAACACACTAGGGGCTGTAGAGAGTTCGAAGGGCAGTACCCTGAACTGGTAGTGACTGGCTCCCGCACAGAAGCGCAGAAATCTTCTTGATGGCCTGTCCACCTTTATGTGGTAGTACGCATCTTGAAGATCGATAGAGCACATCCAATCGTCTTTTTCCAAAAGCGGGAGAATAGACTGTATTGTGACCATCTGGAATTTTTGTACTCTCACAAGCTTGTTCAATACACTGAGATCCAAAATTGGTCTCCTGTCCCCGGTTTTCTTTGGCACCAAAAACAGTCTTGAGTAGAATCTGGATCCTATCTGGTCTGGAGGGACTACTTGGATGACTCTCTTTCTTAGCAGCTTTTCTATTTCTAGTGCTGCTTCTTCCCTTTGACTGGGAGGAACGTCGGGAAGATTTTTTGAAGGGACAGGACAAAGATCGAAGGGGATATGATAACCTCTGGTTATGATCCTTTGTACCCAGGAATCGGTGGTGATGGTTAGCCAGGCAGAAGGGTACAAGGAGAAACGTCCCCCAACCACCTCCAGAGGAAAGGAGTTGGGCCGCTCTTCAGGAGCGCTGGTAGGATTGACCAGGGAAAGAATCCCTGGAACCCTGGTTATGCAGACCCCCTCTGCCCCAAAAGGAGAGTCTTCCCTGTGAGTTTCCCCCTCTGCCTCTGAGGGAGAACTCAGCCTGTGTGTCACGGAAAGGACCCTGAGATTTCTTGAACCACATCTTCCCACTCTTTTGATTTCGGGAGAAAGCACGTTGAGGGGAAGAATAATGGACACCTACGACAGAAAGGGTCTTGCCATCCTGTTCACATCTGGCCAGTGTGTTTTTAACTTTGGGCCCAAACAACAAGGAGGCCTCAATGGGGGCATTAAGAAAAGAAGACTTAAAGGGTTCTGCGAAGTTGCACAAGCGCATCCAGGCATGCCGTCTCAAGACCGCAGCTGAACCCGCTGCTCTAGCTGCTCCTTCTGATGCATGACATATCAGTCACATAGAGGAGTTTGATATAGACTCAATGGTGGCCAGCTGAGAGGCCACTTATCCTGGGTCGTAGCAAAACTTTCCTGCCACAAAGGCAACTGCGGTTCCTTAGTGAAATCCATAAAGGGGGAGAATAAGAAGGGGTCTTTGGAGATGGATGATCACCTCCCAAGGAAGGATAGTTCCTGAGGGGTGGGATACCTCTGGCCAAGAATGCCTGGTCCACAAGACGCAACACATCATGTTCGGAAAGGCTTCTAGTGGACCTCATGGAGACTGAGGGAGAAATAGGCCTGTCCATAAAAGAGGCAGATTTGGTGCCCATCTCATCTGACCGCAGAGAGGACAATGGTGCCGAGAAAGACTGGACTACTGTTGTCTGCACCGAAGACGTCATCAGTGCAGAGGACATTGTCTGCACCGACACAGAGATCAGTGCCGAAGCTGGAACAGACAAAACTGGAGTCGATAATAAAGGCGTTTGTTCAGAGGAAGATCTCGGAGCCGACACGGTCAAGGTCTGCAGCAATTGAACGATCGGTGCAGATACAGTAGTAATGGTCTGAACCGAGGAGCTCCTCTGTGCCGATATATAGAAGGCTGCAGGAGAAGACGGAGCCAAAATCACTAATGGAGCCAAAGGCCTCGGTGCCAAAGGTCTAGGCACCAAAAGCACTGGGGCTGACTGAGAAAGCTCTGGAGCCGAAATTTTAGTCTTTTTAGGTTTTGGTTGGCGGGAGTCCCCAGCCGGGGACGAAGGCAAAGATTTAGCCTTAGTAGAAACATCCAAGGTTTTCTTATGAGCTCTTGGAAGGGCTGAGGCTTCCGAACCAGAAATAGCCTCTGAAAAGGGATATTTTAGAAGTCCCTTCAGTATCAACTTGTTTTTCCTTTCCAACAAGGTTCTATTAGAAAAGTTGTCACAAATAGTACAGGGTGGATCAACAAATAAATGGGAAGCTCCCAAACAATAAACACACAAAAGAGTGTGCATCAGAAGTAGGCAGTTTGTGTCCACAATCAGAACACTGCTTAAATCCCGGACTACCTTTATCTGCCATGACAGCAAATTAATCAATAGAAAAAGTTACCAACAATGGCACAAGAGAGTACCCGAAGGTTCGAGAGAAAAGGGAGAAAGTATTACCAACTATGGTAAAGAGAGAATACCTCGCGGTAAAGAAAAGGCAGAAAAACCTGAAGAAATTATAAGCGCTAGATGCGATAGGGTAAGAGACAATAAAATATGAACTTTTCTGACAGAAAAGTAGTCTATAACGCTATTAAACAACAATTGACTATACTTGGCTCAAGAGAAGTAGCTTGACACGACCAAATGGCAACGTGGCAAATGAAATCTAAGGTAACAGGGAGAGGGGGGTTGTGGGTAAGAGTTTAGCTCGAGAGTTTGAAGCTGATGTGAGCTTGGAAAATGGCCGGCTTGGTTCCGAGCTCGGAACAGACACCCATGCGTAAGGAATGAATGAGGATTAACAATATCAGATTGTCTTTTCTGGGTACCAGGAAAAGGCTCGAGTAGAAATGTTGTCCCTTTTTCTCTTCTGGTACCAACTGAATACCCCTCATGCTTAACAGAGAAAGTACTTGTTTTGGGGCTTCTGCCCACTGACTTGGGGGTAGGTCTGGCCACCCTCTTGGTGTTGGCAAAGTGTAGAAGTGAAATCTGTATCCCTGGGACACTATATTTAAAACCCATTTGTCCTGGGTAATGAGTTCCCACTTCTTTGCATGAAGAGCAATCTTTCCCCCCAAAGGAGCAGTCAATTGATAACTGCTTGGAAATTTTAAAAGGAAGTCATTGAGACAGTTTACAATGGGAAGGGGGTCTTATTACTCCCAGATTTGGAAGTGGAGGCCCCCCCACTGCTTAATCCTGTGTGTACCCTGGGACTGCAGCCTGGGAGCTCTGCTGGATCTGGGTTTGGACTGAGAAAGTCTGGAAGAGGCAGGAAAGGACCAATTCTTAGAAGGCCAATTCCTACTACATCTTGGAGGTTGGACTTGTAAAAAATCTTTAACAGTTTGCATAGATTTAGCTTTTTCTTCCATCTTTTTAAGAACTTCTTCTGCCTTGTTGCCAAACAGGCAGTCCTGGTTTAGGGGAGCATCCAGTAATTTTGCTTTAACATGATCTGGTAGGGATTGCTCCTTAAGCCAAGCATGCCTTCTAAGTACAGACCCAGTTACAGCAGCCCTGCAAGATGCCTCTAGAGAGAGTCAAAACCACATTGCAGAGTATGTTTTCCAACCTGTTCAGCTGAATGCAATAAATCCTGTAAATCCTTACTTTCAGCACAAATCAGGAAACATCATCATTTTCTGTTTAAGCAATCCAATAACATGCTGCTGATACTTCAACATATGAAACTGGCAGTTTGAGGCCCTAATTGCTAAAGTTGCAGAAGTGTATACCTTCTTACCCCATCTATCCAGTGCCCTGGAGTCTCCATCAGAGAGGGTAGGCTTTTTGGCAGTAGTAACTTTAATGCCCTTAGGCCCCTGTGAAATGGTCTCAGGATCTGCAGTAAAATTTTTGAAAAGGAACTTGTGACAGTCAGGGACCCTGTAATATCTGTCAGGTTTCCTGGGAGCAGGAGGTAAATGGTCAGGAGCCAAGCTAGGTTCTGCAAATGCATTATCAACAATGTCTAATGCAAGAGGTATGACTAAAGGCCTGTGCTGGGGCAGGAGTAAGAAATCCCTAAGCCTCTTTTTAGAATCAGAGAAATAGTACAGTTGTGTACACCTACCATAAATGTAGATGTTCGAGTGTCTTCACTGTTGCAGTCATAACTGTAGGGTGCTCCTGCCGGCAGGCAGCCCGAGGTCGGCCAGAATCCCAAAGTCTGGGTCCGGCGTCGGCTGTATAAGCTAGTATCCTGACGTCAGTACGCCTTGGTACATAGCCCTCAGCCGACGCCATCTTCTCCAGCCTTTCTTGCCCTAGATGTCAGAAGTCCCCAACAAATCAAAAATGAATCCAACAAGGAAACACAAATACACCACAAATGAGAGAGAGAAAGAGGGGATAGGAGGGAGGGAAACCCCGACTGCAACAGTGAAGACACTCGAACATCTACATTTATGGTAGGTGTACACAACTGTACTATGTTCTTCGTGTTTCACTGTTGCAGTCATAACTGTAGGGTGGAATCCCAAAGCAGTGTAGAGGGAGGAGGCTTTAGATAGAAGAAGGAGGCAAGAATACCCTGCAAGACAGCAGAGGCAAAGCCTGCCCTAGACTTAGAAAACAAGGGGAGATTGTAGTGCTTGGAAAAAGTATGCACAGAACTCCAAGTGGCAGCTTCCAAGATATCCTTGGTAGGTACTCCTCTGAGGAAAGCTGTAGAAGTAGCAGCTGCTCTAGTAGAATGACTTCTAATGGTCCCTGGAAACTGTTTACCATGATGAGTGTAACAAAATCTGATTCCATAAGCAATCCATTTGGAAATAGTTTGTTTAGAAATAGGTTTTCCAAGAGAACTGGAGGCAAAGGAAACAAACAATTGGTTAGACTTTCTGAAATCTTTAGTCTTGTCCAAGTAAAATCGTAACTGTCTGTGTACATCCAATGAATGCAAAATCCTTTCCCCTTTATTTTGAGGATTTGGAAAGAAAGTAGGAAGGTGAATTGTCTGATTCAAGGCCACTTTCGAAATCACCTTAGGCATGAAAGTAGGATTGGTCCTCAAGGATACTATGTCCTGATGGAAAATAAGGTACGGTTCCACAGCCATGAGAGCTTGCAACTCTGAGACCCTTCTGGCAGAGGTCAATGCTAACAAAAGAACAGTCTTCCAAGATAGAAACTTAATATCTGAAGATGCAGCAGGCTCAAAAGGAGGCAAAGTAAGTTTTTCTAAAACATAATTAAGATCCCAGGCAGGGACAGGAGGGGTCCTTGGAGGCCGCAAATTTTTAGCCCCTCTCAAGAACTGCTTCACCAAAGGATGTGAAAAAACAGGAGGATCAGAACTGAAATGCACAGAGATAGCAGAAGCATGAACCTTAATGGAAGAAAATTAAAGTCCCTTAGATAAAAGTTCCGAAAGGTAAAGCAAAATAGAGGAGAGATCAGGAACCGGAGGATCAGAGCCTCGGTCCTGCATCCAAATAGAAAACCTCTTCCATTTAGAGGCATAAGATTTCCTAGTGCTAGGCCGTCTAGCTTCCAAAAGAACATCCAAAACTTGTTTGGGAAGACTAGAGGCAATCAAATTCCTTTGAAGAGCCAAGCTGCCAAGCAAAGGGTCTTGAGGTTGGAATGTAGTAATTGACCCTGATGCTGGGACAGAAGCGAAGGATTCAGTGGAAGAATCCAAGGAGGGCCCGAGAACAGGAGCTTTAAGGTTGGATACCAAAACTGTCGAGGCCAATTTGGAGCAATCAAGATGAGGAACTTGGGCTTGTCCTGCTTTATCTTCAGTAGTACCCGAGGCAGTAGAGGAAGAGGAGGGAAGGCATATGCTGAAAGGCTTCTCCAGCTGAAGGACAGGGCATCCACTCTCCATGCTGTTTTGTTGAAAGACCTGGTGCAAAAGCGAGGCAGCTGATGATTGAGATGGGATGCAAACAGATCTATCTGGGGACATCCCCAAACTGCAGTAATCCTGTTGAACAAGTTGGTGTCTAGCATCCATTCGTGAGGATCTGAAATGTTTCTGCTCAGGCTGTCTGCTAAGAGATTCTCTTTCCCTGGAATGAATTGAGCCTAGAGATGCAGATTCAAATTTAGAGCTGTGTCCCATAAACCCATAGCTAGTCTGCAAAGGGGATATGAATGAGAACCCCCCTGCTTGTTGATGTACCACATGACCGTGGTGTTGTCTGTGCGAATTAGCAGAGGGCCTGGTTGTAAAAGGTTTTTGAAGGCTAAAAGGGCATTTTGAACTGCCAACATTTCCTTCAGATTGATGTGCCAGTGAAGATGTTCCTTTGTCCAGGTTCCCTGCTGGCAATTGTCTAGAAAGTGTGCTCCCCAAGCATAATCCGAGGCGTCCGTGGTTAGGATTTGAGTAGGTTGAGGGAGGCGAAAAGGTTTTCCTTAGTTTAAAATGCATGCCCTGGACCACCAGAGGAACTCCTTCTGGAGGCAGGGATCAGAGGAATCAGAATATCCAGATCGTGGTAATGCTGTGACCATACACTTTTTCAGATACCATTGAAGCTTTCTCATGTGAAGCCTTGCGTTTGGAATCAACAGAATGCAGGAAGCCATGTAGCCCAGAGCCTGCAGGAATTTCCTTGCAGTGAGCTGAGATAGAGTTGCCAAGGTGTTGAAAGTAGAAGCCAGCTGAGTTTGTTTTTCTGGAGTGAGGTAGGCCCTTTGTAAGGTTGTATTTAAGAGGGCTCCCAAGAATACCATTTGTTGAGAAGGGATCAAATGTGACTTTTTTATGTTCACTGAGAATCCCAGCAGAAGAAGAAGACGTTGAACAAAGTCCAGATGTTAAAGCAGAAGATCTTTGCCGTCTGCCTGAATAAGGCAGTCGTCCAAATAGGGGTAAATCTGGATCCTAAGTCTGCAGTAAGCCACTACTGGTGCCAGGCACTTGGTGAAGACTCTGGGCGCAGTAGATAAACCAAAGGGCAGAACAGAGAATTGAAAGTGCCTCGAACCTGCCTTGAACCTGAGGAATTTCCTGCGTTCTTGTCTGATAGGGATATGCAAATAGGCTTCCTTTAAGTCCAATGTCACCATCCAGGGGTCCTGAGAGAGCATTGGAATTAGCTGTTGCAGAGTAAGCATCTTGAACTTTGGAATTTCCAAATAGGTGTTTAACACAGAAAGGTCCAGAATAGGTCTCCATGAGTTTTGTTTTCTGGGAACCAGAAACAGCCTTGAATAAAATCCTTTTCCCATTTCCAAGAGTGGAACAGGCTCTATGGCTCTCATGGCCAGAAGAGCATCCACTTGAGTTAAGGCCTCTGACCATTGAAGTTTTGGCAGATCTGGCCAACCGTGAGTCCTTGGCAAAGTGTGAAAGTGGAACTTGTAACCTTTTAAAATCACGTCCAATACCCATTTGTCCTGGGTAATATGAGTCCAATTTCTGTAAAAAAGAGACAGTTTTCCTCCGAGAGGGGCGTCCAGGTAAAGAGGTCCTGAAGCCCAACCGAGAGAGTCATTGAGTTTGTTTTCTTTGAGACTGGGATCTGTCTTCTCCCCTTCTAGGTGAAGAAGCAGTCCATTGTCTAGATCTGTACGAGGTCTGACCTTGACCACGACCTCTGGAGCGACTATATCTTCCCCTTTGAGGCCTGTCAGACGTGGGAAAGGACCAATTTTTAGAGGGCCAATTCCTGGAAAATCTAGGAGGCTGAACTTGCAAGAAATCTTTTACAGTCTGCATGGACTTTGCCTTTTCTTCATCTTTTTAATAACTTCCTCAGCCTTAGAACCAAAAAGAACATCATGTTGAACAGGGGCATCTAATAAATTAGCCTTAACCTGTTCAGGCAAACTTTGTTCACGAAGCCAGGCATGTCTCCTAATCACAGTACCAGAGGCAGCAGCCCTGCAGGAAGCATCCAAAGCATCAAAACCACAATGTAAGCTATGCTTGTTAACCTGTTCAGTAGCATGCAAAACATCCTGAAGTTCCTTATCCTCTGCACAAGCAGGTACGGAAGCAAGCTTTTGCTTTAAAACAGACAAAAGAAATTGCTGATGTTTAAACATATGAAACTGGCAATTTAAAGCCCTTACAGACAGGGTAGCAGAAGTATATACCTTTTTTCCCCACCTGTCTAAAGCACGAGAATCCTTCTCAGAGGAATTTAGAAGTAGCAGCCTTAGAGCCCTGAGAAATAGTTTCAGGATCTGCAGAAGGATTTTTAAATAAAAATAAATGAGAGTCCGGAACCCTATAAAATCTATCAGGCTAGGCATGGAATCAGGATTCAAATTAGCCTCAGAAAAAGCATCATCTACAATGTCCAAGACAGGAGGGATAGCTAAAGGCCTATGCTGAGGAAGAAGAAGAAATTCTCTAAAGCCTCTTTTTGGAAGCAGAATATTCCTGTCCTTCCCAATGAAAATGTTCCCTCATCTCATGCAAGGTTTCCCCAAAAGAAAAATCCTCAGGCGGAGAGGCCGAGGGCAAAGAATCCTCAGCATCCGAATCCTCATAAGGGGGAAAGGAATAGTCCTGATCAGAGGAAGAAACAGAAGATACAGAAGCCTGGTCAGAGGAATCCAGAGTAACATCCTGTCGAGGCCTTTTCTCAGGAGGGGGGTGAGAACCCCTAATCATTGTAAGCAAATCTTCAGCCATCCTCAATAATTGTTTTTGTGTCTTGGGAGTGGATTCAGAAGCAGCTTGAGCTGAAACTTTAGACTTAGTAGGAGTCTTTGTCTTTGCCCTTGCCTTTGAAATAGTGATGTGAGTAGGCCTGAAAACCCCTCAGAAGCCGGTACCTGCACAGCGGTTCCGGACCCATCTGAAGAGCGACGTCCGAAGGTCCTGCAGCAGTTAAAATAGTGGGCCTTGATGGCTCCCCATGGGAGTCCGTATCGCCATCGGTTCAGAAGTGGCGGACGACAGGGGCTGCAAAAGCGCCACTGGCGACAGCCGAACCGGACGCTGGCTCCAACTGCAACGAGTCCTGTCTGGACCTCGGAGGCCTGTCTTTATCTTTTCTTCTTTTGAACTCCGGTAGTGTCAGACGACATTCTATAATTGAAGCGTCTGCCAAAATAATTTAAAACCCAGTCACCCGCGCTTGATAGTACGAGAGTTGAACCTGGCACAGAACCGAGCAACAAGAAACGTCGTGGTCAGGGCCTAAGCAAGGTAGACAGTAAGAGTGGAAATCTTTATGAGGTATTTGTTTCACCACGCTATACAATTATTAACTTTTTCTGACATCTGAGGAACAGAAAAAGATTCTAGCAACGGGTACTTAGCTTTGAGAAGAGAAGTAACAACTCGGACCGACAACAACCAAATATGCTGTTGAAAATCGCCAACCAACGTTTGCGAGCTGCTTTCCACCGACGGCAAGAAAGACTGGAGAAGATGGCGGCTGAGGGCTATGTACCAAGGCGACTGACGTCAGGATACTAGCTTATACAGCCGGCCGACGCCGGACCCAGACTTTGGGACTGGCTCATCGGGCTGCCTGCCGGCAGGAGCACCCTACAGTTATGACTGGTAAAAATGACTGCTAAGCAAGGTTCAGAAATCTCTGATGCCGATCAGAACTTATCCTGGTAGACGATTCTTGAAGATCAAACAAATGTTCTTCCAGGGAAATAACTGTGCCATCTGAAAATTTTTTTTCAAAAAGCCAAAAGCGTGGGTTTCTTCAAAAACTCTTATTTAAAACAT